>NW_007730061.1:101634-106214 GCF_000696425.1 Galeopterus variegatus
TATTATGGTAATTGAAAGGTGGGGGTCTTGAAGAGGTGATTAAGTTGATGATTTAATGGTGGTTGGGTGTGTGGTTCTGAGGGCTTTAAAAGAAGAGTCTCTCTCTCTCTCTCTCTGCTCCGCCATTTTCTGCCATGTGAGACCCCTGCACTGATGTAAGGCCACCATCAAAGAACTTCACCAGATGTGTTCCCTGGACTTTGGACTTCTCAGCCTCCTAAACTGTAAGCAATAAATTTTGTTTTTTTACAAATTGCCCAGTTCCAGGTATTCTGATATAAGCAACAGAAACAGACTAATACAGTTAGTCCCTGGCTTAAGATAATACCTTAATTGTCCTGATTTGAATATGAGAACAGAAAAACCTGTACTTTTTTGCTGTATACCCCCCACGGCCTGGCACTGTGATGGAATGAAGTCTGTTCGGTAATTGTTGAGTCAAAGAATGAATGATGCCTTTTTAGGTTGACCGTCTGCTGCTTATTCTTTATCGCGTCCTACGATGGACTGTAGGTGTTTGGAGTCAGCAGATCTACCGTGGACTATAGGTGTTTGGTATGTACTTTCCTGCAGCAGATCACAAACTTGCAGGAGGCAGTAAGTTCTTGTCAACCGAAGGAGTACTACACTCACTCAATGGCCATTAAGTTTATTAGCATTAATACTAGTGAATGTTTTGGGAGAAAATAAAAAGGAAATAGAATTCTACTAGTTATTTTTAAATATTTTCAAGGTATAAATGTTAGAGCAATTTATCTGCGATTAAATTTGATTTCACATATATCTATGTGGTATATCTATATATAGTGTATCTACGGTTCCGCAGAATACCAGGAGGTAGGAACTATTTCCATTTTACAGTGGAGGAAACTTAACATTCAAAGAGTTTAATGTAACTTGTTCAATATCACACATTTTACATGAGGTAGAGTAAGAATTCTAATCCTGTCAGCCCCAAAGCCCTTGTTCATATTCATAATGAAACACTGCCTTTACAAATGAATGAATAAATCTGTGCCAGAGAAAGCAAATCAAGAAGGCTGATGAGCACAAAAAACCAAAATTTTATGTACCAGGAATCAGTGTGTCAAAATAACTAAAACAGGCATCCTAGCATCTTGTAGCTAATTTCACTGCATTGAGTTCCACTCCAATCCTGAAAATGTTTTGTGCTGTGAGTTAAAAATTAACTTTAGAGCTTCAATGTCTCAGTGAGCCGTGCTTCTGGGCATCCTAGCATCTTGTAGCTAATTTCACTGCATTGAGTTCCACTCCAATCCTGAAAACGTTTTGTGCTGTGAGTTAAAAATTAACTTTAGAGCTTCAATGTCTCAGTGAGCCGTGCTTCTTGAAATAATTTGATGGCCTGAGAGGGCAGGAATTCTGAGTTTGAGGACAGTGGTGGGGGGTGGGCTCCGTGAACAACCCAGTGCAGTGTGCAGACCCAGGGACTGGGTTGTGGTGGGCGTTGACCCTCAGGCCTGAAAGTGGGGCCTCTCAACAGCCCTTATGTCACCTTGTGGTCACATAAATCTGTTCTAAATCCCGTTGCTATCACTAAAGAAGAATCTTAGTGATGGCTTTGATGCTATTAAAGGTTAAACAAGGCAAAAATCCAAATAAAAACCCGTCCATTAAGTTATAGATCTCACTGCTGATATTATAATGACTGCCAAAATATTTAATTTTTCAAGTCATCTTTACTTAGTATAAGTCTAAATAGTAAATCCTTAATTATAATTTAAATAAGACCCTTTATCAGATAATATATTCTTGTGAACCCCAATTTAAAGATTGTTATGGGGCTGAGCCCATGGCGCACTCAGGAGAGTGCGGCACTGGGAGCGCAGCAGTGCTCCCGCCCGGGTTTGGATCCTATATAGGGATGGCCGCTGCGCTCACTGGCTGAGCGCGGTGCAGCCGATCTCACAAAAAGACAAAAAAAAATAATAATAAAAATAAAGATTGTTATGGGTTGGACTGTGTCCTGCAGAAAAGATAAGTTGAATTCCTAACCCCCTATACCTGAGAATGTGACTGTATCTGGAAATAGGGTCATTACAGAGGTAATCAAGTTAAAATGATGTCATTAAGGTGGGCCTTAATCCGATATGACTAGTGTCCTTACGAGGAAGAGATTCAGATACAGATACAGACAGGCACAGAAGGAGATGCACAGGGAGAAGGTCAGTGAAGAGGAGGCAGAGACTGAAGCACTGCAGCCAAAGCCACAAATACCCGTGACTGCTGGCAGTCACCAGAAGCTGGAAGAGACAAGGAAGGATCCTCCCTTAGAGCCTTCTGAGGGAGCCTGGCCCTGTTGACATGTTGATTATGGACTTCTGGACTCCAAAATTGTGAGAGAATAAGTTTCTGTTGTTTGCAGCCGCCCCTCCAGTTCATGGTGTTTTGTTACAGCAGCCACAGGAGACTAGTACAAAGGTTTCATGTCTTTTCAAGCTATCTGTAGTGATATACCAGTTTATTATTTTTTTTACTTTCAACCCATTATAGGCTGGTATATTTTCCATTAACAATAAAAATAAAATTTAAAGAAGACAAAAATGTGAAGCCATTACTTTAGTATTAGTTTGAACAGACATAAAATCATTCTGCGAAACTGGTATACAAGTTCCTAAACACTGCTCTCAGTGTTAGCATCAATGACAATTTTAGTCCTGATGGCTCGATGGCCCACATGGCACTTTGAGTAGCACAGCTAAGGACACCTGCCTGATCACAACAGAGCAGTTGGCTCATCCCTGAGAAATGACAGTTTTTCACCCCCTTCCAAAGACCTCAGTGCACAGAGTGGGTACAGCTGTACCCTGTACTCTGTCTTTCCAAACAATATCTTATTGCAGAATTAGGCAATGCACTTGCAAAAAACTTGTTTTGGGGGACATAAATATTTGAAAATGGGCTCTAAACTATTTCCATAAATATAAAAGGAAATCTAACCACTTGCCAAACAGACCTTGATGTCTCCTGACCAGACTGACTAATCCCTTTCCTGCTGCTGTCTGGGGTTCAAATGCTATGGTTTGCAGGGTACCAAGAAACCACTTCTAAAAAACACTAGCACTCAAACTTGGATGGCCTCTCTATTTGAAACCCCGACCTTTCAGGATGTGGTGATGCTCTTGACTTTGTATTTACAAAGGTGCTGGACACCAATTAGCTTTGGTATTTTCCTCGGGCTTGCCGAGCTTCTCTTCACAGCATCCTGGGAAGCAGGTCAGCTGCAGGCCAGGACACAGCTGCACTGGGCTGGGTCAAGGGGAGCGTGAGCCCTTCCTGCCATGGCCACTTCCTCTTTTGCTGCCCCCCCCCAAGCCCCCGCCCCCAACACCCAGGGGTTGTTTTTTTCTCCAGCTGGAGGTCCAGGAAGTGAGAAGGGAGGGGCGGCAGAGGAGGGGGCTGACCACAGAACCTTTTCCAGCTCCAACTCACTTTCATGGTCCCTCAGACCACAGAGCAGCCCCACCTGTCCCGAGATTCCCTTGGCACCCCAATCAGGAGCAGCAGGGAGCTCTGGAAGCCACGAGAGGAGAGGATGAGGGGTGGGAAGGCACCGGCAGAACCCTCCCGTCTTCCCACCCTGTGTGAGCTTCACCTGAGATTCCCTTGGCACCCCAATCAGGAGCAGCAGGGAGCTCTGGAAGCCACGAGAGGAGACGATGAGGGGTGGGAAGGCACCGGCAGAACCCTCCCGTCTTCCCACCCTGTGTGAGCTTCACCAGAAGCCTTTGCTGCCTTTCTCTGCAGCCCCATCGCTGCCATGCCACCCACCTTGGGCCTGGTCTTCTCAGAAGTACCTGCAATCATCACACGTCCAGCAAAACCCTGTTGTGATCAGAAAAACTCCTTGTACTCAGATTTTAATACACAAAAGAGGCTTAATTATGAGCATGGCCAGCCTCACCTCTGTGCTCCATTCACAGGGAACTTCTCCCTGTCCCTCGCATCTTTCTAAACACATGCATGATCCTGCAGTCACCACTCAATTGTTAAATAAAAATTATAGAAGCCCATTGCTTTGGACTAAATTCCTGCACCAGGGCCCCACCAGACCAGACTAAAAACCAAAATGGAGGCAACGCTGCTAAGTTCCACATCATTTAGGCTATGGCCTGACCCTCCAAGAAATCAGGAGAAAGATGACAGCCAATTCCTCAAACAGGCCACTTTAAATCTTCAGTAGGCAGTATGATGAATGTCCCTCTGCTGTAATCCTTACACAAGAGATAGCCTGAAGCGACCTGTGTTAACTAATCAGTTATTTTCCTATTATTCTGTCTTCCTGTCCCCACCTTATGAGGACAGTAACTTTGAAATGATCGATCTGTTTTTTATTCTTTGTTTCTGTCTTCTTCAGCCTTTCCTGTCTGTAAAGCCTTAAGTTATTTGTAACAGACTTTGGAGCATTTCTCTGACTCTGTCGGATGGTGTTTCCTGGGTTGATTCTCACATTTGGCTCCCAGTAAACGTTACAAAATTATTTCTGCGTCAGCAGCCGTAACTTCAGTCACACCCTCTACCTGAAGCACACCCCAGCCAGTCCTTTCAGTCTTCTGCTA
>NW_007730061.1:107113-112790 GCF_000696425.1 Galeopterus variegatus
AAGAAAACATAAATGTGGTTAGTTTTTGAAAAGTCTGTCTGGGAAGCAAACCCTGTGGCACCTTTACGGAGCACTCCCTTGCTCTAATAGATCGTCACCCTTTCCCAAGCCAGCTGGGGTTTCTTCAAGACCCCTTCCCACTTCCACATCCCTCTGCCCTTTCTGGAGCTTTCTCCTGTTGCCAATGCCGGGGCTACCTACTCTCTTGCAAGAGCAGCCACTGGGCCCTCCCTGCCCACGAGGGGCTGGTGAGCATCTTAGAAAAGTATTCATCTTGAAGAGGTGGGACTGGCCCCAGGGGTCTGATGGCCCTGCCTTGCAGAGACCTGCGTGTTTACAGGGGCCTCCCTGGAGACAACTCAGCTTAACTGCAGCAGGGGTGACCCCAGTCAAGGGGACAGGCTAGGGGAATCCTGGAGATTGGGATCATCCCCCCAAAATCACCCCTCAGCATTCATTAGAGGATGGTGAAGTCATCCTCTGTCTTCTGGGCATCATGCAAAGCAGAAACTATAGAAAATAGTAGGTCAGGGAGCAATTTCCAAATGTGGAGAAGTCACCTCCCTTGCCACAGTGCCATGTTAGACAGAACTAAGACACAAATCCCACTATCTGGGCACTAGGGAAACTAGAGGCAGGGAGCAACCCTGTTGGCTTGGGCGGCGTTCAGGAATTTTGAACTAAAGCACCACACTGAGGAAGCTACAGAGCAGGAGGTGGCCCAGTGAGAGACACGGGGTGGCCTGGAGGGATCTCACCATCCCCGTTTTCCAGAGGCCTGCCTGATGTAGCAGCTCCATTCAGTGCTCCCATGGATAGTCTGTTCCTACAGGAAAAATAAATCACTTTTTAATCTACAGGAGAGGATGAGTTCCCTAGAGCTGCCATAACAAAATGGCATAAAATTCAAGGCTTAAAACAACACAGATTTATCATCTTACACATCTGGGGTCAGAACTCCGACACAGGTCTCACAGGGTTAAAATCACAGTTTCTGCAGGACTTGTCCCTTCCGGATGCTGCAGCAGAATCTGTTTCCTGCCTTTCCCAGCTTCTAAATGCTGCCAGCAGTCCTTGACTTGTGGCCCCTGCTCCATCTTCAAAGCCAGCAAAGCAGCATCTTTTGATCTCTCTGCCTCTCTCTGCCTCTTTTTCTCTCTCCCTGTTTCAGTCTCTCAGTCTCTCTGTCTCTATCACTCTGTCTCTCTCTGTCTCTCTGTCTCTTCCTTTCTCACCCCTCTTCTGTCCTCACATCTCCCCTTTTGTCTCTGACTCTCCTGCTCCCTTTTATGAAGACCCTGTGTTCACACTGGGCCAGCCCACATAATCCAAGATAAGCTTCTCAAGATTCTTAATTTAGTCACATCTGCGAAGTTCCTATGCATATTCACAGTATCCAGAAATTAGGACATGGACATCTTTGGGGGACCATTATTCAGCCGACCTCAAGAATCTCCAGAGAGGGGCATATGTCAGAGAAGAAACTGAACCCCCCCAGTGAGGCAGCATCTCGGGGTGAGCGGCCCTGCTGGGCTGGCTCTTCTCTGTAGCTCCAGCACCTAACACAGGGCCTGACCCTCTAAATAAGAAGTGAGGAGACTGTGGAATAATCCGAGTAAGCATGAGTTGTAGTAGTGCATGACTGGACAGAAGTCTAGAGGGAAATGCTATTAATAAATAACAACTTCTACTTACTACAGATGATGTACCAGGCCTTCCCATACATTGTTTCTTTTAAATCTTCTACCAAGCTTGTGAGGTAGTTCCTACTAACTCTGATAGCATGACTGGACAGAAGTCTAGAGGGAAATGCTATTAATAAATAACAACTTCTACTTACTACGGATGATGTACCAGGCCTTCCCATACATTGTTTCTTTTAAATCTTCTACCAAGCTTGTGAGGTAGTTCCTACTAACTCTGATTAACAAGATGAGAAAACTAAGGCTCAAAGAAGTGAGTAATGAGCCCAAGTAACCATAAGTCGTACAGTTAACTTGGCCTGTGTACTTTATTTTTTTCTTTTTTTGGCATCTGGCTGGCACAGGGATCCAAACCCTTGACCTTGTGTTACAACACTGCACTCTAACCAACTGAGCCGACTGGCCAGCCCAATACCTGTGTTCTTAACCTCTCATTTGTCTTTCTGAAAAGCTAAATAAAATAAAGTTTCAGAACACAAACGCAATTTTGTGCACCAGGACAGTGGTTGTGAATAAACTTCTGTTGCAAGAGCACACACAGGCACACAGTTGGCAAGCTCTCTCTGGCAGTCCATAGCCCCTGATGAGCAAGGTTAAGAATTCTTGCCTAGAAAAGTCCTGTCCTTCGAGGAATTCAATAGTGAAGTCTGTTGTGAAACACTGAATATGTGAAAAACCGAGCCCAAATTTACCATTCATGTAAATCTGGATGTACATATGTTGAATTTGCTTAGAATAAGGGTATTAAAACAGCTCCTACTACCATGAATTGTTCTTTCTCTCTCTTGGCTGAGATGAATCCAAATCCCCTTTCGGCTATAAATTTACCATTACATCTTGCTTCAAGATAAACAAATGGGTGTTCAAATATGGGCCAGTTGGCACTGTTAACACTTGCTATTCTGTATGAAATTCCATTTCATGACCTAAACACGAGATTTTAAAAATTCAGATTAGAATAGCACTGCTGAAATGAGAGAGACAGTAAGAATTCAAGGACATTTGAGAGCAGAGCAGAAATTCCACATGTTCACAACAGAAATCAAGCAATTGATTTTGACAGAGTGGAAGAAAACAGAGGTGAGTCTTTGTTACTTACTAGAGCCGGGTTTTCACCTGAGCTCTGCTGAGATTTTGGGCTGTCCTGTGCATCGCAGGATGTTTGCAGCACCCCTACACTGGGTGCCAGCAGCCCCTCCTTTCCCCTCTCCCTGCAAGTAGTGACAACCAAAAATGTCTCTAGACAGTGCCAAATGTCTCCTGGTGGGGAGGAAGTCACCCCTGGTTGGAACCCACTGAACTGGAGATAGACAGGAATCCCATATGTTAACACCAAACAAACAAACAAACAAACAAAAAAAACCCCAGCAATTATTTTTTCATGAGCAGTAGGAAATAAAAATAAATCCCTCATGACTTTCCTAATGAGAGCATCACACACCTTGTTTTCTTTCTGCTTCCCTTCTTGAGAGTGTGCCATGTACCCCCATTCTCTGCGGAACCAGACCCTCTGAGAACCCACCTGTCGAGGGCAGGGGGAAGCTCCTACTCGGTCACTCCTCAGATTCTTGAGCCGTCACCTCCCTAGGGCTCCCCAGCACCCTATTTAAAGCTTGTGTGCGAGGAGACCTGTGAAAGCGGGGCAGGCTGGGGCCCAGGCGAGCAGCCACAAGCCGATAGCACGCGGGCTCCTCCGCCACAGCGCAGATCTGGCCTCACCCTCCCTGCCAGCACCACCACCACCATGCTCTTGGCTTTTGCCTTCAATTACCAAACATCATTCTAGAACCCTGCAAAAAAGGCATGTCTCTTCTTTATCCTTATGAAAGTCAGTGCTACCATGCCCAGCCATTTAGATTCTATACAGGCTGCCTGTTTGAACCAGAACTTATAGAAGCCGTCTAGATTTCAAATGGAGGCTATTTGGGATGAAATGACCACTTTCCAGCCAGTAAGCCTGCGCTTCATTGCCACTGGCCATTTACAATGAACACTGAATTTAAAAGCTCCAAGATTACATAAAACCACTGATTTCTGTAGGCAGTTTTGTTTGGTTTTTGCTTCCAGCCCTTTTTGTTTGCTTGCTTTGTACCCTGGCCGGACTCCAGGCAGTGCAGTTATACCATCCTAGCTGTGCCTAGAGCTTTCCAGCAAAGGGCCTAAGTCTCAAAGCCCCTTTTCTCTGCAATTCCAACCCTATCATCTTAATTCCAGTAAATGCTGGTAATGAGAGTGGGCCGACTCCAACTCCCTTTGCTGGATACGCAACATGGTTCAGCGCACCTAACAACCATTGCTGGGCAGCGGCCACATCCACCGAGCCAGCCCAGAGATGATCCTGAGCAAGGGAGGGAACAGTTGCTACCGCTCCCTGGCCAAGTCTCCTTGGGCAAGATTCCTAATCTCACAGAGGCTCGGTGTCCCCATCTGCGAAATGGGGATGTAGTAACATCGTCGCTTCAATAGAGTCAAACTTGGAACTGTACTGAACATAAAGGAATGGTGCCACTGCAGCCAGGCACCCGGGATGGCCAAAGCACTTTCCTTGGCTCCCTGGAGCTGCACGGTCACTCTGAGAAGAGGGCAGGGCTTATGCCCTCTTTTTTACAGGTGATAAAAACCCGAAGTGAACTGACATTTCCAGTTCCTGCCCTGGCTCTGCCACTTCCTAACTAGGAACCAGCACTTTGTATATTCTTATCAGAAATAAGCAGAAGCACCACCAGATTCAGGCATGGGGATTGGGGAGGAGGGGAGACCCTGATAAATCACCTGGAAGGACCAAGAAGGCATTTTCAGCCCACGAAGAGACTTCCCTGTCTACAGAAATGCATATGTGCATCCATCCCAACAGAAGCTGTCAGAAGACAAAGCCTTTACTAACCTGCTTTTCAAGGGTTAATTCTTTCTTCAGCTCCTTGGAAAGAGCCACAGGGAGCAAACTGAGCCAGACCGAAGCAGAGGGTAGCCCCTGCCAGCTGTCTTCCTCTCTCTTTTTCCACTCGAATAAACACTGCCCAACAGCTCCTTGCAGGAGAGCTGCGGCTAGCATGGAAAGAGCATTTGTGTGCGTGCGTGTGTGTGTGCATGTGTGTGGTGTGTGTGCAGGAGTGGGGGACAGTATGAAAGGAGAAGCGGTTTCTGAAGGGAATAAGAACTGTCTGTGTCCTAAATCAGAGCCTGCACACGGGGCGTGAAGGGCAGTTACTTGAAAACATTCAGCTAAGTGGCCAGAAGCAGTCCAGAAGACTATAGAATCATTAACTCCTTTTTCTTAATGATATTCACTTAATTTTTTTAAGAAGATAAGTGAGATGGCTACAATCCCCCCACAAATCGCTTCTCTCAGTAAAACTGCACTTTTAACGTTTGATGAAGTGTTCTATGCCAATAGCAGTGCTGCTACTTCTAAACCCTTTATCGTGAAAAAAACAAAATCCAACTTTATGAAGCACTTTCCCATTCCTCAGATTTGCAAGCTGCCAGAAAATGGCAAGATCGCTAGGTTTGTATCATGTCCATTTTATAAGTGAGAAAACTGTCACTATAAATTGTCCCTTTTGCCCCAGGGTCTAGGATATTCTCCATCAAATCCAATTGATGAAAACATTGATTTACAGAAAAAGATACCTTAAGACATGAGTGACAAAGTCGAATGATATGATTTCACTTGCAAACATCCCATTTCCATACAACTTGTCAGAACTACCATCCCAGAGTGAAGCACATTTATTGTCAAGGAAACTCGTTCTGTCTTAATTTAGGGTGTTCTGTAGTAAAGCACTGATTATGTTGTCCTTAAAAGCAAGCCACTAAGGCCAGTCTTCACTTAACCAGGAAGAGATCATTCAGAGTTTGAAAAGAAAGCCTCAGTTCCAGGCTGGCCCGGTGGCGCACTGCTACAGTGCACCGCTTGGGAAGTGTGGTGGCGCTCCCGCCGAGGGTTCGGATCCCGCGTACAGACCGGTTCCCGC
>NW_007730061.1:113760-126335 GCF_000696425.1 Galeopterus variegatus
TTGCCGGTCCTGGTCCAGTACGGGCGCGACACTGAGGGTTGCGATCCGTTGCCGGACACGAAAAAAGACAAAAAAAAGGAAAAAAAAAAGAAAGCCTTAGTTCCAATTTCGTGGCACCCATGCCTTATCCTCTGGATGTTTGCAGGTTTAAAAACATCACAGATGTGTGATGCTGTCTGCAGAGCAGCAACAGATCCTCATGCTGGCCCGTGAGGACATTTTCCTCTCTCTCCATTTGGAACAGGTGCCTCTTCCAGTCCTTAACTGACGGCTGCAGAGGAAAAAGGTAATCCTGGAAAAACCCTTCCCTGAAGGATCCAGTTGCAGAGACACTGTATTCCCAGAGGAGCGGACATGGAGAGCAGCACAGGAAATGTCCACGTGGAGTCAAGTCAAAGCTGGGGTCCCTGGGCTGGACAGGCAACCAGTTCTCCCATTCAGAGAGGAAGCCCACTGCAGGACCACCACTGCACCGATTTCATCAGAATACGGACCAGGAGGAGGAGGAGGAGGCAGCTAGGAGGGGGAACGGGATGGCTCATGCAGGGGAACGTCATAGTGAGGCACAGCATGGCCTCCAGAACTCCCCACCTCCTCTGCCAGCCTCCAGGCTGCCCTCCCATCTCACAAGAACGCTGGGGAGCCAGGGCGCCCCATCTGAGCCCATCAGAGCTTCACCCCCTCTCGCTGCCTTCCGAACCCCCCGGGCTGCACATCTCCTCTGGATACTCGGCCGCCTGTTTCTTCCAGGGCGGTCCGTACCCAGCTGCTCCCCTACTTGGAACAGCCCGTTCTGGCTCTGTGTGGTTAAGTCTCTTTAAACCTCGAGAGTCAGTTGAGACATCCCATCCCCTGTGGAGCCTTCCCGGACTCCCCGTGGCTAAGTCGGTACATCTCCTACTTGGCCCAGGTCCCAAGGGAAGCGGCCTGGGGAAAAGTTTGTCGCTGCTTGATTTATCAGGGGTGCAATCCCAGGGCAGCAAGAGTGACGGGAAAAGGGAAGGGGGCAGTGAAGGACAGAAAGCCACAGAAAGAAGGTGGCTGCCCCACTGACTGCACCTTATCGGGGGACAGACAGCTCTGATTAGGCTGGCCAGGCCATCATGCGGAGCAGTCTGTTGGAGGCAGGGAGGGGTGGAGTCTGTTTCCCTCTTCCCATCTCTTGTCTCTCCTGGTCAGTTTCTCCCTAGACCAGTAAGTCCCCCGAGCTTCTAGATTGGGTCCCATGCCCCCTGGGGCAGCTGCTGAAGCCAAGCCTCTCAGGCTGGGTCTAGGCTTTGGGGCTTCTCACCCTCAGGGGAGACCGAGACCCCCAGGGCTCTCCACTGAGCAGATGGCTGAAAGCCCAAGGGTCAGGAGGGCCACGCAAATCCAGGCAGGTACATGATTCATGACCATACACCATTATCATCACTTAGATTTGCAGACTGGCTTTCACTCACCTGCGATAGCCAACTCTCATACTATGTATGGGGCCTTAATTTTTAATAAGATGCCTTCACCTCTTCCCTGAGAGGGGCGATTCAAAACCAGTCCTGCAAGTTCACCACCTCCTGTCGTGCGTTGGTTAAAGCTTACCACATGGGATGACGGGTCTGCACAGTTCTGGGTTGGATCCTCAGTGGAGGGTCGGCAACACTCTCCTGACAACACGTACAGAGGCCGAGTCAGCCGAGGTGCTGCTCAGTTGTTTCTGGGCTGTAACTGCTATTCACAGCTTCCATTCTCCACCATCCTCCTGTGGCCAGTGCTTTGACTGGCGTGGGGGAAGAGACCTTCATTGTCAAGGTGTGTAAGCCCCTAGCTGCAGAGCCCTAGTGAGGCTACGGCCACTGCAGTGGATTATTTATGTTTATTGCTGGGCGTGGGAGCTCTAGGAGGCCCCGCAGTGAGTCCTCTGTGTTCCTGCCCCGTTCCGTGGTAGAATTCTAGCTCCTCATGGTAATCGGAGTTGATTACCCAGCCAGAAACTCCCTCCTTTGTTTACTGGCCCATTGTCAGGAGGCGCCCAACGTGGCCAGGTGAGAGTCACATTTCTGGTTTCGTGGAACTCTTACTATGTCCCCTGGTGGAGCTTCCACCTTTGGAAAGCTTGACCTGCATTCCAGCAGACCTTGAGTTCGCGGAGATAAGAAACACACATTTTTCAAGTGGCAGACGAGAAGTGACGGGCAGAGGGGCTACTCCTACTGTCACTCCTTGGACCACAGAATATGTATTCTAGGGTTGGGTTCACAAGACCAGGTATCAGCCATTGAACACATGCATATGGTACATCTGGTGGGAAAGTGTCTCAACTCTGCAAAATGATGTCCCTGAGCTGCCATAATATCTGGTCTCTTGGGTCAGCTGCTTCAGGAGGTGGAATGCACAAGACCAGTGGTCCTATGGTCACTGAGCCCGTTGTCACGCCTCCTCTTTCACAAGATGGGCTCTATGGTTTGAGGCAATGTTGGGTGCATATTATGTTGATGAACGGGCCTCACCTGGATTAAATGCTGGTAGAGACACTTTGGGCACACAGTACAGCCTGTCCTTTACCCCATTAAGTATATCATGGAGTGCCTGGGATGCTGAGCCCCTGAAGACTCCACTGAGGTGGCAGGCTTCAAGATCTCTGTGTAGTTCATCCTCTGGCTTAGGCGTGGCCTCCTAGGTCATCTGGTTCCTGTGGGTCCAGGAAGCAGAAGGCCATAGACACAATGGCGCAGTGTGAAACCCTGTAGACTGTGGAGATGCCTGGAGCCCTGTGGGTTTCTCTAGAGAGCAGCATTAGCAGAGTGCTGAGGTCACACAGCAGTGTGCCACAGGCCTCGCTACACAAAGGCAGACTCTTTTCTGTCCCCATGGAGGGTGTTGGGAGGCGAGCATCTGCTGAACTGGCAGCCGCATCGCTCTATGCCAGGACAGTGCAGACGCTGTGTGTGTGTGGTGGCTGCAACCGCGGATACCACCTGGCTACCCCGCAGCACCCGCCACCTTCCACACAACCTGGTGTCTGCAGTGGCCGACCCCATGAACTTCACGGGGATTGGCGGGGACTAGCACTCTGCCATCCTTCAAGTCTTCCACAGCAGCTTTCATCTCTGCGATTCCTCCAGGGACACCAGATTGAGTTAGCAGTTTTACAGGAATGAAAAGGGGAAAGTTTCAGAGGCTTCCATTTGACCCTGCTCCTCTCACCTCCCTCCTGACCTCCTCCCTGCCCCATGTCAGCAAGTCCTCTTTCCTCTCACTCCTCCTCGTCCCCATGGGTATGTCCTCTTCCCTCCCGGTCCTCACCACCCCCAAGAACCCCACCTCTGACTTCCCTCTCTGTCCTCCCCCATCCACGTCGGTGCGTCCTCTCCCCTCCCGTCCTCACCTCTCCCCTGGCCTGATGCCCTCACTCCCTCATGCACGCTCTCCCTCCCACATGAGGTATCTCTACTGTGCACTTCCTCCATGGCTGTGGTGAGCCTGCCGCTGACGCCAGCAGAGAGACAGTGTGGTGAGGGGCAGGAGCATCCCTTTGGGAGGTGACTCTGCCTATGGGTCTCATTGCACAATCTCCAGCAAGGAGGGAGGGTTCCTTTCCTCTGGCAAGGGGGAAAGTGTGGTTGCTGCCAGCAATTTAGAGGAACTTGGGGGTTTAACATGTCGATGGCTCATCCACTCATGTGATCCAATTCCTGGTCTCAGGGTCCCCCTCTTTCCCTCTGAGGCACTGACTTTGACGCTGGGCATCTGTTGAGGCTGTGCATTCAGTCTCCTCTGCAGCTGAGCTTGTATAGTCAGTTCCTGTAAGTAACTTTGCTACGGCCTGCCCGTGACTGCAGATGAATTTCTGCCAAAGCTACCTCAGAGGCCCTCTGACTCCTGGACAGGCCTTAGGTTGACAGTTGTGCTGAGCCTATTCTCCTTTTCCAAGGTTTCTAATGCTATAAGCAGCCACCTTGTATTGTCGTTTTTAAGATGATCATCCTGGGCCGGCCCCAGGGACTCACTCGGGAGAGTGCGGCGCTGGTAGCGCCGAGGCCGCGGGCTCAGATCCTATATAGGGCTGGCCGGTGCGCTCACTGGCTGAGCGTGGTGCAGACAACACCATGCCGAGTGTTGCAATCCCCTTACGGTAAAAAAAAAAAAAAAAAAAGATGATCATCCTCACACTGTGCACAGCCATGAACTGGTCCTACAATGCTCTGCCTCCAGCAAGATGCAATCCTAGGAAGCATGGGTGGCAATCTCCAGTCACTGCACTGTGTTGTGCTGCCTGCAGAAGGGTGCTACTGCCCCTCTTACCACTAGCAAAAGGGTCATCATGACAGGTGGCCAATGCAAGTCCAGGTTCCCATCCCAAAGAGCTGCTCTCAGTGCCACTCCTGGTACCTGTAGTCTGAGTCTGGGTGCTCTAGAAGAACAGAGTTTGGGGTAAAGCTTCTGTGCTCGTGCTTTTTTGGCAGGTACAATCCCAGGGCAGCAAGGGTGAGGGATAAAACAATACAAAGCAGCAGAGAGGGAAGGCAGATACAGATGGCCGTGTTTTCAAGCTGGCTGCAACCTCGCAGGGGAACTTTGTGGTTACACGGTGCACACCAGGCAGACCAGATGGAAAGCCACATCTCAGTGCATGCAGGAGGCGAGCAGGGAGGGGACACCTGCCTGCCACTCCCAGCTCCTGGGGCCTGCTGGTGTACACTCGCCACCAGCACACTCTGGAGCGTGAGCGGCCGGGTCCAAGCCTGGACACTCCCCTGGGCGGGAGGAGTGGGCCCCAGTCAGGAAAGGAGGCGACCACAGTGCCAGTGGGTCTTGTCACTGAGGGTCTGTCTGGCGGATGGGACAAGGAAACAGGGCAGACACATCCATCTGGTCCTGGGGTCCCATGAGTCCTGCCGTCACTGTAGCTTGTCACTGCCTAGGAAGAGCCCACGCTCCCGCAGAGGGGGCAGGTGAATAAACAGACAATCACAACTCAGAAGTGGTGCTTTTCACCCACTGTCCTACCCCCGGGGCCTGGCACAGAGCTTGGCCTAACTTCTCACACACTTTGTTAATAAGTCTGCAGCTTATTCAATGCATTTGCTTTTACACACGGCTCTGTTTAACAGCTGTCGATACATTTGTTTTCCTCACTGAAGTGTGAATCTGTGAAAGCAGGAGTCCACTGTTGCCCCATGTTCTCGAACCTCTTCCTCCTTCCAAGCTCTCCCTCCCGTCCGCTTCTCTCCGATCTCTGGCTTCTCTCCCCTCTGACGGAGGCTGTGAGAGGCAACCAGTGAGTCACACGGGTCTCGCTCCATCCCTGTCCTGCACAATCATCAGTGTGGAAATACTTCTGGACATTAGCCTTTTGGTCCCAGTAAGTTAACTCCATACCTCTCTTTCACCTGTGCACATAGAAGGTTGACCCTGGTCTTGTAAAACACCCATCAAATATAAACATTTTACATAAAACTCTTTCAAGTCCTAATGTCACTCAACATAAAAGCTGGCAACGACACGAGCCTCCTGAGAGCTTCCCAGTGCCTACCTGCGTTTCAGAGCGCTGACTTCCAGGCACGTCGCACACGTCTCTGGGAGTTACACATGAAGTCTCCCCAGTCCAGCAGCTGGTGATGCCGAATTTGAAAGGACAGGTCAGACTGACCCTCTTCCCTCCAGAATGTAATTGCCCTTTTGTATTTTATAGGCAAAAAAAGGCAGCTTGTAACACTGTCTTTATAAACAAAGACTTTATTTATGAAATACGATAGCAGCTAACGGTTTAAAAACATTTTGGAAGAAATTATTTTCACATGAAGGTATATATGCAACTTAGAAGATATTTGGCTAAGTCATAAAATTAGCATTTTTAGTCACCTGTAAAGTGCTGAGAAACTTATTTCTGGTGAATGCCTGTGTTAGGTTTTTTTTTTTTTTTCCCCTCATGATCTATCCAGTAAGCAAAATATTGATAAATAAATACATGTTGAGCACAGTGGAACTCACTGATACCCATGAACCTTGACATGCAGAGCTGGCACTAGGATTGCAGAATGCAAACCTATGCTCTCTGCAGAGGGACACCTCCATGACACACAGTGTTGGTCAAGGTCACCTTTCTTGGCTGGGTCCCATGGCCAGCAGCAGTATGCCATGCTGACTAGCACCACGAGCCATTAAGAACATATATTTAAAAAGAACACAGCATTCCAGGTCCACAGGTGCAGGAAACTGCACGGAAGAACTGACTGAGACTTTTCTGCATGTTTCCTACCATACTAAAACAAATACCATCTCTAATGTGGATGTCAGTGCTATTTAACACGAGAAGGGAAGAGTAATTTGGTGTTGATGCTTGAGTCTACGTGTTGAGAAGTACTGAGCATTTTGGTTCAAAGCACACATTTGTAAAATACTACAGATAGTATATTACTAAAACATTAACTGTTAATTGTTTAATAGAAAAATGCAATATAAAAATACTTTGTTAAAATATACAGTACACGCATTATACCACTTTGGAAAACCCAGCTCACTTCTGAAAGCAAATCACACTATCTTGACCAGTATGTGTTACCTGACTTTTTAAATTGTTACAAATTCTATTCTGGAATTTAAAAATATAGAACATAAATACAAGTAGTAAATCTGAATGAAGTAAAATTATTTTAAGAATTGTTAATAAATTCCTAGACTATTGAATACACTATATTTTTCCGTAAGTTCTTTGTCCTACAAGTTCTCAAAGTAATATGATACAAGAATAGGTCTGAAGCTGATGAAGGTTAACATTCAGAATTTATATATGGACTACAACAGTCAAAAAGAACGTGGTATTCTCCAAGAACTTCATTCAATTACTCAGAAATTGCATCAATCTTCTCCTGTATTCAGTTCTGCTGTGTGGAAGAGAAGGAACGAATTGGCAGGAAAGCCGTCATTAGGATATTGCACATTTTTTCCCCAAATACTGTTTTCAATGTTTCCCCAACCAGTGTAGACACAGCCTCAGTTGCTGTGGCCGTGTGATTAAGCTGAGAAGTCGTCCTTGACTGCGGATCCCACCCCAGGAGGCGGGCCCTCCCCTATATATTCAGCAGGGGGATCTGCCAGACCATGACGGAGGACACCAGCTCCTCCTGGTGCGGCTGCCTGGCCTTCCTGTGCACCCGCCGGTGGCCCTGGCCTCCACAGACCACCAGTGCTGAGCTGGCCTTGGCTCTCTTGTGCCGCCGTGCCTTGCCTCTCAGTGAGATGGTGGGATCCTTCAGGAGGTCGTAGATGACACTGTCCTCCGATTTGTGCTCTAGAGAGCTGGAGCCGTGGGATAAGCTCAGGGACCCTGATGAGGAAGACTGATCACTTTTTTGAGTCATGGATCCCACAGAATCTCCCAACCAAATGGCTGCATCAGGGTCGCTCTGGCTCAGGCAAGAGCTGGGTCCCTCGTGTGGGAGCTCATCCTTTGGGTCTTCATCCTGGGGCTCGGGGCCGGGAGGCAGACTGTCCCGGGATTTGTCCTGGTCTTTTTTGTGGAAAGCGGTGGCCATGACAATGAATTTGACAGGACCATTATGTGCATGGTAGGAGACCATCCCTCTTCCTGAAAAGGGAAAAAAATAGTTCAACCACCGTTTTAAAAAATAAACAGTATTACAGAAGGAAAGAAAAGGTACATGATTTATCCCAATGCATCTCTCCCTGTTCAAATAACAAAACCCTGTAAGTGACTTTAATACCAAGTCAGTGACAGGTTAAAATAAAAATACCTTCTACATTATATTCTTGTGGGTTTTTAGTTAATTTGAAGAAAGCTTTAAAAATGATTATCTAAAATACAAAACTGGGCTTTCTTCAGAAGTATCTCAGTTCTAATACTCGTATCATACTTTTAAAGTAATAAAATAGTCATGGGAAATACCTTCTAATTTGCTCTATGGAAACAGATCTAATTTTCCTAAGTCTTGATTTAAAACATTAAAGCCTGAAATGTGTCAGTTTTAGGAACAAAATGCCTAAACTACCAGTAGCTTCCTGTCATTTTCCATTACAAAAAGCTTCTGGGATTTAGAACAAGTTAATTCTACAGTTTAAATTAAAATTAGGACTCTTTAGTTTCTAGGTGATGTGATTCAAATTTTAAAATCATTGTCAACCTGCAGAAACACCTGTAGGTCTTTTTATGCCCCATACTTCCCTCCCTGGCATACTGACTGACTCCCTGTGCGTCAGGTGGGACTGGCCCCATTTCTTGGACGCTTCCCAGGTAATACAACGTGGATATAGGACACAGGAGCACGTGCCCTTTTCACCACATGCTCTCAGGTGGAAAGAGGCCCCAGACGTCACCATTGTCCCATTCTGGCCCAAGCAGATTAAATGATAAAATCTCCCACCTTGGTGAGACTCCACTTCTCACTGACCAGAGTGGCAAACTGAAGAAGTCTGCCAACAGCAGGAATGTGGGACTGTGGAGGGACATGAATGCTCACACACCTAGTGAAGGTGAAAACCTGCATCCCCTACACTGCAGCGATCCCACCCCAGGCATGCGCCCTGCAGCAGCTTGTGCCCCTGTAAGCAGGGACAGCCACACACATGTTCAGAGGCATTACGTGTAATACAAAATACTGGAAACAATTAAATATCCATCAAAAAAACATGGATGAGAGTGTTCTATCCTTTCACAGGCACACTACACAGCAGGGAAAAGGAATGAACTACAGGTGCATGTGCCAACAAGGGTGAACCTCAGAGACAACACTGACGGGAAAAAGTAAACAGAGAAACGCATAGCTTTTGAGACAATGAAAGAAAATGCAAAGTGGGAAAATGAAAAAACTTTAAGGTACAAATTCATAAAACTACAGAGGAAAATCAATGGAATAATTCATGTAAAACAGGATAATAGTTACCTATGGGTGTGGGGGGGGAGAAATGAGTTTGGGCAGGGGCAGCACGTGTCTCTAAAGTGTAAGTAATATTCCATTTCCTAAGGTAGGCAGCAGGCATGTGACCTTTTATCATTACTATTTAAACTGTACATATTTGTCATTGAACTTTTTTGTATTTATAATGTAATATATCATAATAAAAATAGAAATTAAGGAATGAATGAACATAATTGGAATTTCTTAATCCTAACAGGTGGACATGCCAAAAAATGAATGTATCTAAGCCACAGATGGGTTGACATCAGGAGGAAACTATACAAATAGAATCCTTATTAACATTTTGGTGAGTTTCCCACAAAATCTTTTTCTTTGTTAATATTTTGTCTCCTGGATATTATAATAACATAAAATTTAAGATCTTAAATATACTTATACTATTAACATTTTTCTGCCTCTCCCCACACATCACTTTTACTGGCTGCATTCTATTCTACTAATGGAAATACGACCATTTTGTTAAGCTTCTCCCACCTCTAATTTTGAACACTCAGGTTGTCTCCTGTTTTGTGGATTAAAAAGTAAATGCTGTGGCAAATATCTTTTTTGCATCATGCTTCTTCCTAGATGAGGCTGTTTCCTGAGACAGATTAGATTCCTGAACTGGAAACCCTGATTCCAGACACATGAGCATTTTAAAGCTCAAGATGCACAACGCCAATTGCTTTCTGAAAGGCCATACCAATTTGAACTCCTGCCAACACTGCAAAAAAGCACAAGTGAGCTTTTTCAAATCCTGGGTTTCCTTCTTTACAATGTAAAATATAAACACTACCCATTTTCATTGAGCTACACTGTATATAATGACAGGAACTAATTGGTGGCAATAAAGAGAATATGAAAACATGTTTTCAGTATAAGATTCTCCTCGGACCACTAACATAAGAAATTTTTTTTTAAAAAGGATAAATTGATAATTCCAATTTAATAGACACGGTCTACTGAGTCTTTATAGTATACTAAAAAAAAAAAAAAAAAAAAAAACCAACCAAATAATTTCAATTGTTAAATAATCCTAGGATGTTAAATTACAGCACAGACTGATGTGCTGAGTGAGTTTACAAGACAGGACACAGCCCACTCAGACACACGAGACGTCCACTCACCGGTCACTTTGGGAATCCCCTGTAGACGAGGGACTGGTAGGGCCACGACGAGTCCCAGGCTGGTGCCTACCATCAGCAAGCCGTGACAGACAAGCAGGCTTGTCACAGACAGCCGCTGGTGCCCTGGACAGAGAAACACACAAGTGGGTTCTGCGCTCGCGTCTGCTTTACACAGCAGCGCCAGGGTGGCAGCGAGGAGTGCTCACGCAGTGTCTGAAACACCTCAAACCTGTGCACTGGACTTCCTTCATGCCTTGGATTTAGTGTCCCCCCAAAACTTGACCCCCACTGTGACCGTGTTAAGAGGGTGGGAAATCCTATTATGGTAATTAAAAGGTGGGACCTTGAAAAAGTGATTAGATTGTAGAACTGTGCTGTCGTGAATGGATTAAAAATGGTGGTCCAGGGGCAAGGTTCTGAGCGCTTTAAAAGGAGAGCACATAAGAGTCTCTCTCTCTCTCTCTGCTCTGCCACTTTCTGCCATGTGAGACCCCTGGCTCACTGTTGCCACCACCAATAAATCACTCAGTTCCAGGTATTTTGTTATAAGCAACAGAAATGGACTAAGATACTTCAAGTAGATAAGAAAGACAAAGCTTGGGGGACATGTCCTATAATTACACTTGAACAAAACAGCAGCAGGACAGATGCATGGCTGCATCTCCAGGTCTGTTCTCTACACTGTTCTGGTTGACCTTCTCAGACGTGAAGCAATCCCCCTAGAATCGTCTATCTAAGCCATTTGCTTCTATGTGAGTACACGTGTGTGTGTACACACACACACACACACACACACACACACACACACACACACTAAGCAATCCCCCTAGAATCGTCTATCTAAGCCATTTGCTTCTATGTGAGTACACGTGTGTGTACACACACACACACACACACACACTCCAGCCTGTGGTTCTTTGGGAGTATAGGGCCACCCCTTTACAAGTGAGAAGAGATCACCAGTGTCACCAGCTCTCGGCAAGAAGCACAATTAGAGACGAGAGGCGCTGCCTGATAGGCTTCCCAAGGGCTCTGTGCAAAGAAAGACAGCATCTCCTGGACTCGGTGCTAGAAACACTTGGGAAAATGCTGATATAGAATAACACTGGGGTCAGAAAGGCCTTTAAAGCTGTTTGTGTGTTTTGTTTTGATTTGCTTTACAGCCAAGGATCTGAAGCCCAGAGAAACGACACGATATGCTCTGGGTGGTGATGAGGCTAAGCAAGAGGCACCAAAAGAAAGTGGTAGAAGCACTGCCTGCTTCAAACATCTGCCATATCACTCTAATTTTAAAGGGAGATTCTGGACTTGCACAGAGTTCTACTACGACTCTGATGCTAGCATTAGCACCGCAGCTTTCAGGAGACAAGACGCCTCCTGGTGCTTCTCAGTTTAGCCCCAAGGCTGACAAGCCCAGAAGACTGATTTAGTTTGCTCACAAGAAGCAACAGTGAACGCTTAAAAACAGGTTGATTCTTCTTTTCTGTAGACATAAGTTATTTTCAATATGTCTGCGTTCAACCTGAAGTTCACCTTAAATAAAGAGTATGAAAAGCAAATGATCTAATATCACGGCCAAAGACAGGTTAGCCTGTCTACGTAAGTCATTTTTATGAGGCAACGGCAAAATTACTTCCCCCCAAAAAAGCCCACCAAAACCCCAAAACAAATAAAACCCCAAACACCCAGTTACAAAAAAGAAAGACATATGGTTCTATTTCTCAACATCAATTCGTATTACTTTAAAAAAAGCTAAAAATATTTATGTTCCCAGGAATTCTGAACACTTGCTTATTTGGGAGTGACTTAGATCTTCAAGATGTATGGAGTTATAGTTAATCCACACCACTATCCCATAAGTAAGCAAGGTGCTTTTATTCTCAGAGCTAATAAGAAACACTGACTGCAGGAGCTGATGCTTGGCATAATTCATAACTCTCATTGCAGACTGGCACCTCATAAGGCTGTAACGCAGCACCTCGGGGAGGGGGTGCATCTTCCTAGAGCATCAGTTTGACTCAATGGTAAGTATCTTAAGTATTAAACATGATCATCTTAGAAAACAAATCTGCATATGAATTTAGGATAAAATCCGAGAGACCCTTCTCTCCAACCCTTCTGAAGATCTTCTGTGGAAAGCTTTGCAAAGCTGCTGGTAGTGGGTGACATTTGGAATTGGTTTACTGTGTGGTACTGTCTGTTTTATTACAATAAATCAGCTTTCTCTCACTACCCCTAATATATAGGGCTAAAATATTATCTTCCATTTAAAACTCCCAATTTCAATAATTTATCTCACAACACTGATATAAAAGGCCCACAACAGAACTGAGTGGAAAATCTCCTCACAAGGACCTTAAGTCAGGACTGCCTGTCTTGCTATATGACAAACATTTTTCTCAGCCACTGGATGTGAAAAGAAAATATAAATCGGGCAATGGTACATTCCATTGTTTTGAATTTGAGTGAATTTTCTTTTTTTTTTTTTTTTTCTTTTTGTCTTTTTTACTGACCGG
This sequence comes from Galeopterus variegatus, assembly GCF_000696425.1. Lineage (NCBI taxonomy): Eukaryota > Metazoa > Chordata > Mammalia > Dermoptera > Cynocephalidae > Galeopterus > Galeopterus variegatus. The sequence goes on from NW_007730061.1 coordinate 126,298, forward strand.
TAACGGGATCTCAACCCCCCGTGTCGCGCCCGTACCGG
>NW_007730061.1:126470-127158 GCF_000696425.1 Galeopterus variegatus
TTGAATTTGAGTGAATTTACTTTTTTTTTTTTTTTTCCTTTTTGTCTTTTTTACTGACCGGTAACGGGATCGCAACCCTCGGTGTTGCACCCGTACCGGGGACCGGCAACGGGATCGCAACCCTCGGTGTCGCGCCCGCACCATGCTCAGCCAGTGAGCGGGAACCGGTCTCCACATGGTATCCGAACCCTCGGCGGGAGCGCCGCCGCACTCCCAGGAGGCGCACTCTCCAGTGCGCCACCAGGCCGGCCTGAATTTCCTTTTTAAAGTACTAAAGTATTGGAAACAGTAACAGCAAATGACTTGTGATGCCTCATCAAAAACCTCCACCAAGGCTTCAGGGCTCTGCTCAGAGGCTGGCTGTAGGATCACACCACACGCTTCCACTTTACCCCATCCTGGCATGTTGAGTCCTGCATATAAATGGAAACTATGCAAATGAATACATTAAGTGTTTTTATAATTTCTTATTTGACATCTTTAAATATTTTAAGTTTGGGAAATTGAATTTCATTTGATTTTTCTACAAAGAGGAATTTATGAGTTACATTTTTCTCCACAAAAAATTTATAATTTTTTTTTTTCCTTTTTGTCTTTTTTACTGACCGGTAACGGGATCGCAACCCTCGGTGTCGCGCCCGTACCGGGGACCGGCAACGGGATCGCAACCCTCGGTGTCGCGCCCACA
>NW_007730061.1:127660-130891 GCF_000696425.1 Galeopterus variegatus
GCCACCGGGCCGGCCCAAAAAATTTATAATTTTTAAAGGCTTGGTTTATAGCTATTAAATAAACATTTGAAATACTTTTATTCTATAAGCAACTTCATGTAAAAAATTATTAATGAGAAAATGGGAATTTCGAATGGCCCATCTCAACTATTAGTTACACCATTACATTTCAAACAGATCCTCACAATGCCATTTCATTAGTGAAATAGGATGTACAAATATATGCAGCTGCTAATAAAAAATAAAAAAGAATCATTGTCAAATTACGAAGGATAAAACATTACTATTTGTTTTCATTCAGAAATGCATTTTGAAAGTACAGTTGACTCTTGAACACACAGGTTTGAACTGCATGGGTCCACTTATACACAGATTTTTTAAAATAAATACACAAATATGCAGTTAAGTAACCCTCCTAGTAGTAGGCTATTAGTAGTTAAGTAGTCAGGTAGTTAAGTTTTGAGAAAGTCAAAAGTTGTACGAGGATTTTTGGCTACACAAGGGTTGGCACTCCTAATTCCCAGTGGTTCAAGGGTCAACTGTAATCTTTTACTNCATGGGTCCACTTATACACAGATTTTTTAAAATAAATACACAAATATGCAGTTAAGTAACCTTCCTAGTAGTAGGCTATTAGTAGTTAAGTAGTCAGGTAGTTAAGTTTTGAGAAAGTCAAAAGTTGTACGAGGATTTTTGACTACACAAGGGTTGGCACTCCTAATTCCCAGTGGTTCAAGGGTCAACTGTAATCTTTTACTCTTCTTATGAATTTTTCCCCCTCTTTGCATGTAAACAGCATATTCAGGAAAATTTTATTTTTGATCATTTCCCTGGATTTTACACTACATAATCTTCTATGTAGTACGAACCTGGGAAACTTTCTTTGTAAAGAAATTCCTTTCTTCATAGGTCTTGCTAAATAGAAAATACACAATGAACAGTTCAAAGTCAGAGAAAGCCTGTGGTCTGGAATGGGGAGAAGGTCACTGGGTGGGAACAAGGGATGTAAAATGGAGGGAAGAGGAACAACCCCACACAGGTCACTGGAAAGGCTGTGACCAGTTCAACTGAACAACAGCAGGCTTTCTTAGAAAAGCCCCTGTAAGTACTAGCCAAGGCTTTTATTTAGTAATAAAAAATGTAAAAGCAGTTAATACCCAGATATTAACTTTTCATTTAACTGGTTTGAAAGCATTTAGAAACTAAGTAAAATAATAAGCTTATGATTCATCTTTAATTTTATATATGAAAGTTTAACCAGAACAACGAGGTAATAGAGTAGTTTTCCAGTTGCAGGGGATGTGGATGACGGTGTTGCCGCTGAGGCGTCCTGGGACACTCCGTCAGAGGACTGACAGTGATCTTCAGAATGGGATGCCAGGGAGATCCTCAGGAACTAAGCTAGACTGAGCCACGCTGCCAGCCCAGGGGTCCCCTGGGTCCCGGAAAGCTGGAGCCACTCAGTGTCAAGTGGCAAGGTGGGGGTGGTAGGCGAGATGGTGACAGAGGACATTGGTCTCAGAGAGTTTTTTAAACAGATTATAAAAACGAAGAGGGGCTGGGCTGCGTGTTAGTTGCTACCTGACGGCAAGATCTTCCGGGAACCATCAGTCCTTCTCACACAGAGCGGTGCAGAGAAAAGGCGCAGTCTCCAGTGTGGGAGCCGCTGTGAAGGCCTGGGGCTGGGGGCTTAAACAATGCCACCCACGTTTATTCAAATAAACTCTCAGACAGAAGAGTGAATCAGAGCAGCAAACAAGTCGTCATCAAAGTGTGGGAGAAAATGTTACAAGGGAATCTGCTCTCTGCTCTTTTCACTCCAGAACATAAAGCAAAGAAAGGACCCAGGCAGGGCCAAGCTTCTGTTTAATCCAGGGTGACACCCATGACCCAGAAAGGATGTGGAGCCCAAGTCCTCAATTTTGTTCCTTAATTCATAATCCTGAGTCTGGTTTGATTTACTGAAGTCCCTTATGACGTAGTCTACGGTATTTAGAAAAGCTGATACTGATTTTTTTTTCAAATGAAAACTCTGGCCACATCACTTCTGGTGGCTATACTGTTGACACCTGAACAGTGCGATGGTGAGGGGCACTGACCCCTCTCACAGTTGAAAATCTGTGTTATAACTTCTGACTTCCCCAGAACGTAAGTACTAACAGCCTACTGTTGACCTGAAGTCTTAATGACATAACATAAACAGTCAATTAACACATATTTCGTATGTTATATGTATTATAAACTGTATTTACAATAAAGTAAGCTAGAGAAAAGAAAACCTTATTAAGAAAATCATAAGGAAGAGAAAATACATGTACACTACTAAACAGCACTTGTTGAAAAAAACCCGTGTGTAAGTGGACCCGCACAATTCAAACCGTGTTGTTCAGGGTTAATTGCACATTCACTCAGTGGGGACAAAGACAGGCTAAATTTAACATGGGGACTCAGCATTTTTGCATCAAAAATATTCTCCTTTGAATATTCTGGACGAAGCAGGAAACATCTGCATCATGACATAACTCACCTAGGATAGATAAGGCGCCTTTGACTTACTTAACGATAAATTGTACTCCTTTATAACTCAGAAATTTAATCAGTTATAATTAAATTTAATGAGTTACAAACCTTCTGCTAATTAGAGAAGGTTTAATCATCAATTGTTAGACTGTGTTAAATTTGATGTGGTTTTCATATGAAAAAACTTGAGCTAAATAGTTTCAGAACTGAATTCCAAACAGAAGGAAAGGCCCCAGCTCATTAGCTGTAGTTTCACGTTGGCTACAGACTTCCACAGGGGAAAGCACACTGGGACCTCTAAGGAAGGAAAGAGACTTAATCAAGTTTTGGTAACTTATAAGAAAACGTGTCAGTTACAGTACAATTTTTTCTTCCAAATCATGTTCTCTTGGCTTGGCAGGTCTTCATCTGTAAAACGTACTTGAGTTTCATATCCCAGCAATAGCACAAAAAGATAATTTTATGTCTAACTTTTATTTGTTATGTATTTTTTAATGTATTATTAATTTTATGTATTACTGCCATATAAATACAGTATAAACACATACTAATGAAGTGATTAAATATAAAATACACTGCACTAACGTTTACTACTACGAAATGTGGCCTAAAGGCAAGATGATGAGACAAAGGTAGGAGAGGAAACGACCCCTTGGCCTTCTTGTTCTCCCTAAATCACAAAATACAATGAACATCCGAACAACTTCTGAT
>NW_007730061.1:131708-138305 GCF_000696425.1 Galeopterus variegatus
ATGGAGCCACAGACCACCCCCCACCCCCACCCCACACCCCCCACCCCCGTGCATCTGATGGGACCAGCAGTACACTCTGCAGGAGAGTTCAGGATGGACCCGTGAGCAGTCATTTGGAAACTGCACAGGGCACAAACAAGGAAATCATTAACTGAAGGGGTGAAAAAGTATCAAGGAAAGGAAACATAATTATGATATACTCTGTGCTCAGTCACAAACAATAATTACACAGTCAAAAGCACATAAATGCTAAGTAAGTTTTGATTTAGCCACAATTTGCAACCAACCACGGAGGAAGAAGAAGGCTCCTGCACATGTGTTTATGGGTGGCACTGGTGGGAGCCAGCGGTGTGTGCGCGTGTGTGTTTCTGCCAGTGTGCTCTCTGCTTGGAGAAATGGATGATGATTCCACCTTTCACTTCCACAAAAGGAAGTCAAAAGAGTATCAAAAATGAAAAATCAAGAAACCACTACATGGCATGACATTTCACAAGCAGCACTGGGGGTCATGGAAGCAGCAGCTGACAGTGGTGGGAGTGAAGGGATGGAGCCGAGGCTACGCGAGGCCTCCAAAGTACAGCCTTTTCTGCTCGGCTTTGTTTTTCACAGCCTAGGAGTGAATGCTGTTTGGTTTCATTAAATCATATATAAGAGTTAATTTGATAAAAAATCAAATCCAAAATATAAACTCCACTCACACTTGCCTGGAACTTCCCTTCACTGTGAGTTTCTCTCTGATCATAATTGGAGAAGGGTAACTACCAAAGGTGCAGCAAGACCGACTTGAGGTTCCCGTAGAGGCCTGTTGCACTTTGTGGCTGGCTCTCAGAATTCTGGAACCACAGCAGCCTTGGAGCTGCCTCCCCCTGGCAGCCAGCCTGCGCTGCCAGGTGGCTGAACCAGGATCTGGGGGCTTGGAGGCTCTTTCTTACAACACCCTCGTCACCTTCCCTCCTGGATGAAACTCGGAACACAAGGACGCTCACTGGCCAGACGAGTGCATGCCTTGGCAATCTATGAATGTGACTTGGTTTCTTCCCAACAACTCCAACAGATTTCAACAGCAAACAGTTGTCCCAGCAGCGTATGCTCAAACGAAAACACTTACTTCAAGTCCCATAGCAAAGTGCTGGTATGCTTTCTGAGTTACAGAAGCTAAACCATTTCGCTTTCTAAATATAAACTTGTATGTTACATAAATCTCCATTTTCCTCACTAAATAAAAATATCCTGCAATATTTTAGCAATGATTTGTAAGAGTGAGCCTCATGGAAAAGAAGAGCTATCACTGATCACTGTGCCCCAAATACATTCGTCCCCACAGTCTCCAGTGAGGCGAAGGCCCCAACGAACATTCGTGCTGCCTCCTCTCCCTCCCGTCCTCTGCATCCCTCACCTTGTCAAAGGACAGCTTCACACCCTTTCTAGAAGTTGACTCCTCAGTTACTGTGGGGTTTTTTTAACACATCATAAATGGTAACTGCTATGAATTGAATGTTTATGTCTCTCCCAACCTCCTGTGTTGAAGCTCTAACCTCCAACATGATGGTATTTGGAGATGGGGCCTTTGGGAGGTTATGAAGGTGAGATGAGGTCATGAGGTGGGACCCCATGATGGGATTAGTGTCCTTAGAAGAGGAAGAGACCAGAGCTCTTTGTTTCTCCACCATGTGGGGACACAGTGAGAAGGCAGCTTCTGCCAACCAGGATGAGAGCCGTCACCAGGAACCCAGTCTGCCAGCAACTATGAGAAATAAGTTTCTCCTGCTTAAGCTGCCTGGTCTAACTGAGGCCTTTCCTCTAGTACCTGCCCCTTCAACTACAAACAGTCTTCCACATTATCATCAACCAAACAAAGGAACCAAAACAAAAATTTCCATCAGTCCCACTATGGTCTCAGGGTACCTTTGAACGATCACAAAACAAAACAAAAAATAAAACAAAACAGCAGGAAACTGGCATGAATATAATTGGCAAATAACTTTGATCAATTTAATTCACTGCCTACATGGACAGGGGACCAAACTCACTTCTAACAGGTTGTCTCTAGGCTTGTTGACTGTTGTAATTGAAATACTGTTAGAAATATACAGTCAATTAAGAGGCAACTGAATTGGGACTCTCTTACCTTAACTTTTTCAAAGTGGAGTCTCACATCAATCTCTCTCTTTCTCTCTCTCTCTCCCTCTCTCTCTCTTACGTTCTCCCTGCTACTTGCCAGGGAAGGGCCACCTGCACCAAGGGAGTCGCCCCACCTGGTCTCCCTCTTTCTTCTCTCTCAACAAGCTGTTGCGGAATGATCTTCCCCAAATTCAATTTGCAATGGCCTTCTCCTCTGTTCAAACACCTCCAGTGACATCAACAATGTGGCACACACAGACATGGTGACATGGCCAACCCAGTCACCATGCTGTCTGGCCTCCTCCCTTCTGCCCCTCATGCTTACACAGACTGGCTGCATGCTTATACATACCAGACACATGCTACACACACTAGGCACACATACATACATTCTAGCTACATGCTCATACACAGTAACTACAGGCTTGTTCACACTAGGCGCACGCAGACACACACTAGCTACATGCCTGCACTGGCTATATGCACGTGCCCTGGCTACATGTGTACACACAGTAGCTACGCACATACATACATTCTAGCTACATGCTCATACACAGTAACTACAGGCTTGTTCACACTAGGCACACGCAGACACACACTAGCTACATGCCTGCACTGGCTATATGCACGTGCCCTGGCTACATGTGTACACACAGTAGCTACGTGCTGTTCACATTTTTCCCCTTCTGTACCGCTGTTCATTTTATTCTCTCTGCTGGGAATCTCTGTCCTCTGGCGCCTGGTGAAATCCCAGCTGAAATGCTGCCTCTGCAGGACTTCCCTTGAGTCCTCCCCAACCCCAGTTGAGTCTTGTCCCTTTGTACATGCTTCAGTGTTGGGTCCCTGCTCCCCCAGTGCCTTGTTACGTGTAGCAGTGAGAAATCGCCCATGACATTTGAGTCCTGGACCAGCACCCCCCTGCCTCCAGGCCCCTCATGCCCGTCACCTGGCAGCATGCTGTGGACAGGGGCGGCGATGTTGATGTCTTGCAGGTGCTTTAGTGTCTCTGTGTGAAAGAGGCGGAGCGTGGACCCAGAGGTGAAGGCGACCCAAATGCCCACGCCAGCCACAGCCATGTGAGAGATGACCATCCCTTCCTCTTGGTGGGCCTCCAGCTGCTTCTGAGGAAATCAAGAGAAGGTCATGGGAGGGGGTGTCAAGGATGCACCTGGGGCTTACGACACTGTGCACAGAGCTTGCTGAAACCGGCCCTCTCAACCACACTGCAAGTCCCCATAGTGCAGCTCGTCCTGATAGTGCAGTGTCCAGCCGCAACACAACCCAAGCCACTGCTCCAAAGCCACAGGCCTCCCCATAGGTGGGGAGTGACACCAGCAATCAAATGGCTCTTGCTACTTTTCCCAAGCAGATTAAAGTGCTTTCAGAACTTACCATCACTTCTCAGTTATCACAGTAGCTTTGTGAGCTGTGGAAACTGCACCCTCAAAACACACAACGATGGCACCCCTCTGAGGGGCCTGAGCCACCGAGCTGTATCCAGTAGGAGGCACAGCCCACCCGGCAGGTTGGCGAGAGAAGAAAAGGGAGAAGGAGATGAGACATGGGAACTGAACGAGGTCAAACCATTCCCCGTTGACCGCATCAGAACTTTGCAAAACACTGCAGTAAGGTCTGGTGGCCCCGGGATGGAGTCTCTGTGCCTGGCCCGTGGGCAAGGCCACTCAAGGCCAGCTCGACTCTGCTGCTGCTAAGTCTGCACCCCCTTCTGGCTCTGCTCCCTGGAAAGGTCACCTTCTGCTTCCCTGTCTGACCAGGCGCTTCCCACACATCCAGGCTCAGCTACAGCTCCACATCTCCAAAAACTCTGCCCTGACTCCCCTGCTCTACAGGGACCCACAGGTGCTTCTACCTGGGTCCTTGTGACCCAGCACCTGATGCCCTCACGTGTCCTCAGGTGCATACCTGACATCTGCAGCTCTCCAGGATCTGCCCCCAGAGCACCTGCCATGCACTACTGACCGTGCGGCTACAGCTGTGGTTACTGCTTACCAGGGACTACAGGAGGGGTGAGGGCAGGCAGGAGCTCAGAGACACCGTGCAACAAAGCGGCATCCTAAAAGGTCCTGAAATTCACAGCAGATCACAACCCTGCACAATTCTATAGACTGAAAATAATGTAACTTTAAAAATCCCATCGGGGAAAAAATAGACATATCTCTGTCCTAAGGGCTGTTCCACAAAGTTTGAGAGCAAGAGGAGAGACTACATTCTGGAGAGACTGTGTCTCCTTAGCGTTGTATGCCCACCCTGCACACAGAGATGCACAGAAAAGGCTCACGGAGCTAAACTCCACCTTAGAACCACATCCTGCACAGTATTCAATGCACTGAACTGAAGGTAACACACTGATTTTGATTTTACATGGCTGGGATTTATGATACCCAACATTATGGCATCTTATTTCAATTGAAGATTCCATTGGGAGGGGTGAGCATGGCTGGGCCTCTACCTGGGGGCTGCAGAGCCTGAGAGAAACTGCAGCGGGGGAGAGCGTCCAAAAGTTGGGTACCCAGGGGCCGCAATCTCGGTTCCAGAGGCGGCACAGTCCTGAACGACCCTAAGTCCTGTCCCTGTATGCCCTGAATGAATTCCCTATTTGTCCACTGCATCAAACAGTCCTCTCCTACAGCCCTTGTGTACCTCGATGCGAGGGATGGAAGCCCCAGGCAGAGCAGGAGAACCCTGCATTCTGGGCCCAGATCCGGCCCTGCAGGGCAGGCAAGTCACTTCAGCCCTCTGATGTTTTCTAAGAGCCATCCCATTTCTAAAATGTGTGTGGTAGTCAACTCTGGAAACCTCTCTCATCTTATGCACATAATTTCTATAAAATTACTTCAAGTTGAATTTAAATATTTGTCAATGGGAAGGAACAAGTGTTCACAGCTACAAAGGAATCCCTGAGTCACTGACTTAGTATTCTACATAGAGTCTAGTTCCCACTCCCAGCAGATGCGCAAAGACCTAAAGTATTTTTACTAATTGAAGCTTCACAGGATCTGCACACTCTGAGACGGAGATATATCCAGCCTGAAGTGTAGGAGGGAGAGTTCTTGCCTGGAGTTAGGAAGTTTGGGTTCAACTCCAGATTATTCTAGCTCTGGCCTATTTTTGATCCCCTCCCTCTGACTGTGCCTCTTGCATTGGAAGGGCCCACAGGCCCACACTCCCTCAACATCCCACCTGCAGTCTGCAAATTTATCCTGATCCACAGCAATTTCAACTCTTTCCACCTTTCTCTGCGTAAACTCCTCCCCAACACCAGCTCCTTCATTCCATTTCCATGTCCTCCTGGTTTGGGGCCTTTCTCAACAGACTTCTCTCATTCAGCCCCCAAAGATGTACAAGCCTCACTCGCCTTAAAATGAAAGAAAAAGAAAGAGGAAAAGGGAAAGAAAGAAGCCCCTGTGTCCCTTTCCAGCTGTGACTCTCATTCTCTTCCTCCTCCACAGGTGTCTTCTTCACACGCCTATCTATGGTGCTGGCCTGACCTCCCTACTCCTCACTGTCAACCTGCTGTCACCAAAACCGCCAAATCGAATGGATAGCTTTTTCTTAAAAACAGAGACACAGTTCAGGTATCACAGAATTCACCACTTCAAAGTGTATGTAATTCAGTGGTTTTTAGTATGCTCACAAAACTGTGCAACCATCACAGCTATCCAGTCCTGGAACATTTCATCAGCCACTAGCAGTCACTCCCGCTTCCACTCCCCAGCCCCTGACAACCGCTGATGCACTTGCTGCCTGTTCTGGACATCTCATAGAAACAGAATCACACAGTATGTGGCCTTCTGCGTCTGGCTTGTTGCACTGAAGATGACATCTTCGAGGTTCCTCCACGTGGTAGGATGTGTCAGAACTACCACTTCCTTTCTTGACTGAATAATATCCCATCGTATGGGTACACCACATTTTGTCCTTTCATCAGTCAGTGGACATATGAGTTGTAGCCACTTTTTGATCATCATAAGTAATGCTATGATTGCTCACGTACAAGTGTTTGTGCACATGAATATTAAATTCTTTTGAGTATACACAGACAATTGGAAATGCTAGATCTTATGGTAATCCTATGTTCTATTTTTTGAGATGACGAACTATGTAACAGTTTGCACTATTCTATATTCCCCTCAGTAATATACAAGTCTTCTGATTTCTTCACATGCTCACCAATGCTTGTTAACATCTACTTAAAAGAAAAATTATTGGGCCGGCCCGGTGGCGCACTGGATAGTGCGCCGCTTGGGAAGCGCGGCGGCGCTCCCGCCCGAGGGTTCGGATCCCACATGCAGACCGGTTCCCGCTCACTGGCTGAGCGAGGCGCGGGAGCAACGCCGAGGGTTGCGATCCCGTTGCCGGTCCCGGTCCAGTACGGGGGCAACACTGAGGGTTGCGATCCATTGCTGGACACGGAAAAAGACAAAAGACAAAAAAAAAAAAAAAAAAAAAAAAAAA
>NW_007730061.1:139184-174299 GCF_000696425.1 Galeopterus variegatus
AAAAATTATTGGGCCGGCCTGGTGGCGCACTGGATAGTGCGCCGCTTGGGAAGCGCGGCGGCGCTCCCGCCCGAGGGTTCGGATCCCACATGCAGACCGGTTCCCGCTCACTGGCTGAGCGAGGCGCGGGAGCAACGCCGAGGGTTGCGATCCCGTTGCCGGTCCCCGGTCCAGTACGGGGGCAACACTGAGGGTTGCGATCCATTGCTGGACACGGAAAAAGACAAAAGACAAAAAAAAAAAAAAAAGAAAGAAAAATTATTGCCATCCTAGTGTGTGTAGTAGTATCTCATTTTAGTTTTGCATTTCCCTAATGACTAATCATGTTGAACATCTTTTCATGTGTGTATCGGCCAACCATATGTCTTCTTTGTAGAAATGTTTATTCAGTTCCTTCACCCATTTTTAAATTGGATTACTTTTTATTGCTAAGTTGTAAGAGTTTGTTATGAATTCTGGATACTAGATCATTATCACATCAGTTGTAAATATTTTTTCCTATTTTGTGCGCAGTTGTTGCACTTTCTTGATAGTGTCCTTTGAAGCACAAGAAGTTTTAACGGTAATGAAGTCCAATTTATCTGTTCCTTTCTACTGGTTGCTTATGCTTTGGGTGTCATATCTATTAAACCACTGCCTAGCCAATATTATTACCCCTATATATATTTTGAAGATGTTTACAGTTTTAGCTCTTACTTGTAGGTTTTATCCATTTTAATTTCTGTACGAGGTGTGAGGTAGGGATCCAACTTCATTCTTTTGCATGTGGATACCCAGTTGTGCCAGCATCATTTGTTGAAGGGACTATTCTTTCTCCATGGAATTGTTCTGGCTCCCTGTGGAAAATGAGTTGACCACAGACACATGGTTTTATTTCTGGACTCTCTATTCTATTCCATTGATCTATATGTCTGTTCTTGTGCCAGTATCAAGACCACATTGTCTTGATTCCTATAGCTGTGTAGTAAAATTGGGATGTGTTAAGTCCTCCAACTTTTTTTTTTCCAAGATTGTTTTGGCTATTCTGGGTCCCTTGTATTTCCATATGGATTTTCATATCTGCTTGTCAAGTTCTGTCTTAAAAAAGGCAGCTGGGATTTTGATAGGGATTGTATTGAATCTGTAGATAAATTTGGGGACTATTTCCTTCTTAACAATATTAAGTCTTCCAATCTACAAATGTGGGACATCTTTCCATTTATCTAGGTATTATTTAATTTCTTTCAATGATGCCTTGTAGTTCTCAATGTAAAAGTCTTGCACTTTTTAAAAGTTTATTTCTTTTTTTTTGTTTTCCTTTTTGTCTTTTTTCGTGTCCAGCAACGGATCACAACCCTCAGTGTCGCGCCCGTACCGGACCGGGACCGGCAACGGGATCGCAACCCTCGGTGTTGCTCCCACACCTCGCTCAGCCAGTGAGCGGGAACCGGTCTGTATGTGGGATCCGAACCCTCGGCGGGAGCGCCACCGTGCTCCCAAGCGGTGCACTGTAGCAGTGCGCCACCGGGCCGGCCCTTAAAAGTTTATTTCTAAATACTTTATTCTTTTTGATGGCATTGTAAATGGGGTTGTTTTCTTCATCTCATTTTCAGGTTGTTCTCCGCTGATGTATAGAAATTAAATTGATTTTTGTATATCAATCTTGTATCCTGTGATCTTGCTGAACTTATTAGTTCTAAAAGATTTCTTAGGTTTTTCTACATACAAGATTATATCATATGGAAATAGAGATAATTTTATTTATTCTTTTCAATCTGGATGCCTCTCCCCCCCCCCTTTTTCTTGCCTAATTGCTCTGGCTAGAGCCTCCAGAATGGAAGTGGACAAGTGGGCATCCTTGTCATGTTCCTAATCTTAGAGGAAAACCTTTCAGTCTATAACCATGAAGTATAATGTCAGCTGTGAGTTTTTTTGGTAGATGCCTTCTGGTTTAGGAAGAAGTCCCCTTCTATACTTTGGGTGTTTTTGTCATAAAAAGATGATGGTTGCCAAATGCTTTTTGTGCATCAACTGAGATGACCATGTGTTTTTCTCATCATTCTATTAATGTGGTGTATTGCACTGATTGCTCTTATGATGAACCACCGGTGCATTCTGGAATACATCTCACTTGACCATGGAGTATAATCCTTTCATTAAGCTGTTGAATTCAGTTTGCAAATATTTTGCTGAGGGTTTTTGCATCAACATTCCAAAGGGATATTGGTCTGTAGTTTTCTTGGAGTGTCTTTTTCTGGCTTTGGTATCAGGGTCATGTTGGCTTCATAGAATCATAGAACGAATTAGGAAGTGTTCCCTTCTCTACAGTATTCCAGGGGAGTTTGAAAAAGATTGATGTTAATTCTTCAAGTGTTTGGGAGAATTTACCAGCGAAGCCTTCTGCTCCTGGGCTTTTTGTTGTGGGGAAGTTTTTGATTACTGATTCAGTCTCCTTACTGATTTTAGGTCTTTTCAGACTTCCTATTTCTTCACGACTCACTTTGGTAGTTTGTACCTTTCTATGAATTTGTCCATCTCATCTAGGTTATCTAATTGGCTGACAAACAATTGTTTTTAGTACACCCTTATAGTCCTTTTAATTTCTGTAAAGTTGGTGGTAATGTCCCCTCTTTTGTTCTGGATTTTAGTAATTTAAGTTTTCTCTTTTTTATCTTGGCCAGTCCCACTTATCTGTGTTACTTATCTGTCTCCTCTTAGCACTAGACTCTGATGACCAATCCATGCTTCTAAGATGGACTCCCCTTTGCCTCCTGTGACACTGCTCTCTCCCTGCCCTGGCTGCTCTTACTCAGATGCTCATCAAGGCTCATCTTTCTCTCCATACCCTGAAATGCCAATGTCTCAGGCCTCGTTCCCCTGGCCTCCTCTCTTTGAAAGCTCATCAAGAACATGAGCTTGTCCACCCTCATGGCTTCCACAACCACTGGCTATATATGCAACTGCCTGATGAATACCTCCTCCTGGACATCGCACGAATACCTCAAACTAAGCATGCCAAGTGAGAGCTGCTCACTGCCCACCATGCAAGGACAACCTGCTCTTCCCCTGAGCCCATCTTGTGTCAGTCAACAACCTCACAATCCAACCAGGTGCGTAGGCCAGCAACCTGGGAGTTAACATTCTCTTCACGGATAGTGAAAGAGGAAAAAAGCACAGGTCTTGGATTTAGACCAAATGATTTCAACTCCAGCTACATATTGGCATCACCTGGGACATCAAAAAATGCTGGTGCCCAGACCCCAACCTCTAGAGATTCTCACTGATGTAGGGTGGAACTTGGGCATGGGACTGTCTTTAAGGTCTTCAGAAAATTGCACTGTACGGTCAAGCTTGAGAGCTACTGAATGACGAAACCTGAGTCAGAGCCCCATGAAGCATCACCTTTTGCTTCTTGAATGACCTGAGAGCAGAAGGTCTCAAGCTTCAGGGGGCTTATCAAAGCACAGCTTGCCACAGCACAATACAGATAGCTCCCTTTGGTCTTTATTTAGATCATGAGAGAGCAGTGGCTTTCTACATGGAGCTTGTAACTCACACACAAGCCCAGGCACTGGCAAACTGTCCAACACTTCAGAGTCCTGGGGAGTCCTCTGAGCACGAGCCAGCGTCAGGGAGCGTGGGAAAGAGGCAGCTCTGAAACCACTGTCTGCCTGAACCACAAGAGACCCTGTGGGGCCTGCAGAGGAGGTTTGGCTGCCCTGTACCACTGTCCTCACAGGGGCAGGAGCAGCTTTACCCTCCGGTTAGGCTTTTAGGGGAGGGGGGCGGTTTTCATTTTGATCTTTTAGAGACTAGTACAGATTTCCCTCCAAGGTAATCACGCTGCCAAGACCAGGCCTGGAGGCAGGGGTGGGGGCATTTTACACCTGGCTGCCCTGTTTACTGCCGAGTCCTTGAGGCTGCAATAGCAGAAGAGGGGCAAGGCACTTCCTCCCAGTCGCCCAACACTCCCACTCCTGCCTGAAAGTCGATTTTCAATCTCTCTGAAGGGAAAAAGCTACATGCTGCCCACATCTGAGCACAAGTCTCTTTCACAGCTGGTTCCTCAAGTCAGTTCAGAGGAAAGTAGTAATTACTCCCTGCAAAACTGTTGTGGGCAGAGGAAGACAACTGCCACAGGAAAAAAGAAAAAACAAAACAGAATAAAACAAAACAGAAACCATGGCGCATGAGGGGAACGCTTGTGTTACTAGAGAATGAAGGAGCAAAGCTATCTTCTCTCCTCTTCTGGCTGCTGACTGTCTCACAATTACTATTAAAACTTCCGAAAGAAACTAAAAATACCATGTTTTGCTGGGTCTCAACCCCAGTTTCTAACTCAGCAGTAACCTCCTTGACTCGTCTTCCCATCTCCAAGCCTCTGGTCTCACACCTCTTTAAACTACTGGTAACATAATCTGAGAACACGAACTTCATAACATCTGTTCCATATTTAAAATCCTTCAACAGCTCACTGTCCCACAGCAATGGTGGTGTTCAAAAGAAAATTACCCAGAAATCTGCTCCAAGAAGGAAAGTCAGATGCGGCTGCCTTCCTGAAGCAGGGAACCCTGAGCATTTTCTGATTGTTAAACCTGCCCCCTTCCACTGGAGAAACTGTTTTAGAAATTTTATGCTTGGCTGTCTTAATCGCAAACTTCAGCTTCTGTAACCTAGCTTGTTTCCTGCACCCATGCAAATTAGGCTCCAGAACTGACCAATGAGCTATGTCTCATAGCCAACCGATCCAAACTAACAGACTTGCATCCCTCATTTGCATAAGAGGACCTAAACGAGAACTTGGGCAGGAAGTTTTTGGCTATATAAGGCGGGCCCTTTCCCTCATTTGGGGAGACAGAGCCTGATGCTTGTGCTCTTCTTGCTTGCAAGCAGTGAAGACCTATAACACCAAAAAGAGCTGTTAACTAATAAAGAGCTGTAATACCAATGTTGGTCTTGGATTCCTCTGTGTGAGCTACCTTGCAACATTCCCTGGGCAGGGGACACCCTTGGAACTGCCCACAGCCCCCCTCTGAGCTCGGAGGTAGCCCCCGAGGAACCTCCTCTGAATACTTAAGACTCAGTGAGCAGAGGAGACAGGATCCAAGCTCCTGTGTGTTGAGTCCCATTGGATCACAACCAGGGCTGCCTGTGTCACCTTACCTCCTACCACCCTCTATTTCCAGATAAGAAGAAACATACAGTTCCTCAAGGAACATGTGTTCTCACATCTCGACAGAGATGACTCCTTCTCTGAGATGTTCTCCATTTTTTCTTCTAGTGAGTTCCTGCCCATCCTAGACGGGCTGGTTTCATTGGACATTGGACCAAGAGGGCTCACACTTGGCTCCATGCTCTAGAAATTCACAATAATTGTGGAACATGGGGCCTTGCAGGTGAGGGAGCCAGCCCTGAGCCTAGATAGCAGCTTATACACCTGCCTGAGGCCCTGGCAGGACACAGTCACCCTCCAAGCTTCCACAACGCCTTGCCTACTCTGGCACTGCACCTATTGTGGGTTGGAGCAGGGCCTGCATCTTACTTATCTTTGGTGTTTTGTTTTGTTTTGTTTTTTGACACAGTCCCTTTTAGTTAGTAAGTACATGATATGCTTCTGCTGGATGACGGATTCCCTGAATATTAATTTAACTCTGTGATGCTGGGCATGGTTCCTACTTTCTCTGAGCCTTGGTTTTCTGTTTGAAAATAAGAACATGGGGGAACAGGATCTCTAAGTGTACTTCTGCCTTGAAATTGTGTGATTCTGAACGTGTCTGAAAGAAAGCAGGGTGTGGATCAGAATTCCACGGTGTTCAGGAGTCCCTAGCCAGTTCTGCTGTCTTGGGCCTATTTGTCTGTGCCCTGTGTTTGTGTCTTTCGATAGAATTGACAAGAATTTAATTCTTACGAGAAAAAAAATGCATCAGTGCAGAAAATCACTATGCTATTAGGTCATCTTTGCTATCCTGTCATTTTATTTTTTCCTTTAGTGGGGGGGTGTGGGGGAAGAAACCTTTTTCTTCTCTTTCTTTGTCTCCTCCTCTGTCTTCAGCCAGGAGTACTGCTCATTGCAGAAAATCAAGAGCAAGGAATAAAAGGTTTTAATTTTAAACAGCTATAGTAATTAAACCAAAACCAACTGTGATCCACTGCTCTGAGAAACAAATCTGGGAAGTCAATACTGCCAGAAATCCAGAATAATTAGCCTTTTCCTAAATGTCAGATTACTTTTAGAACTGCACTAGTATTTCTTTCTTTTCTTTGGTGGTTGGCCAGTAAGGGGATCTGAACCCTTGACCCTGATGTTATCAACATCTCACTCTAACCACCTGATAACCGGCCAGCCCTCTAAACACTCTAACACTTAAAAAAGAAATTAAATAAACCCAAGGTGGAAAGCCCTACACAGTTGAGAAAGAAAAAGGAAGACAACCCCCCACCCCCCATTCCCCAGAAAAGTCCATGTGACTGTAGTGTTCATTAGATGGTAATGCAGCATTCACAGCATGTTTTTCCCATCTGCTCCTGACAGCCCCGACAGGAAGGCAGGAGTGTTTTCCTGCCACATTAGCGATATTGCATAAAGCACCTGCTCAGCATCACTGGGGATTTGCCCAGAGCTGGGACAGGAGCCCCACCGCCCCCGACCTGTAAATGTACCAACTACTTACTGAACCAGAGCAGTCACTTCAGAAACATTTAAGCCTTGCTAAGCACCTGCTCAGCATCACTGGGGATTTGCCCAGAGCTGGGACAGGAGCCCCACCGCCCCCAACCTGTAAATGTACCAACTACTTACTGAACCAGAGCAGTCACTTCAGAAACATTTAAGCCTTGCTGCCTCAGATACCTTTTTCTTCCAAACGTACCTTGTACCTTCCATCCTGCTTGACCCAAGCCCAGAATCACGTGCGGCTCACAGGCTGACACCAGTCCCACAGCATATGGCACTGCTGGGATCGTTCCTACCAGCAGCTACCACCCTCTCCCTCCCCCTCCCAGCAAGGTGGAAACACATGGGGACTTTAGATCTTGAGCGCTGTGTGAACATCTTAGCACAACATCTCTGCACAGCAGAAGTACATGATGAATTTCCTTTTCTCAGAAGACAGCAAGTTTTTGCTTCTCTCTATAAATGTACTTATTTAGGTACTAAAAAATGCACAGAAAGGAAACTTATATTTGGATCTAAACATATTACTTCTCTCTGAGTCTTCAAGATTTACAGCATATAAATTCTTTGGAACACGTGGAAAAAATATTTGATTATAACAAAGTCATAATTTGGGAACGTTATGTTATTCTGGAAGCTTCTTGGTGACAGCTACAGAAACCTTCATTCCAGCTTTTTCATATTAATTTATGATAAAAATAATGCATTGTTTTTGAAGAAATGTTTTAAGGAAATGTTATATTATTATTCCTTCTTGTGAAAATTTTTTTTAAAAAGCAAATATAGACTAACGAAATGTTGTTTCTGGTTCTTGTATATCTATTCTGATAATATGCAACAACTACTACCCGAGTGCTCTTTGCTAGGTAATTCTGTATCTCATTTCACCCACAAAACAGCCTGAGAAAAGAAAATCAGCCCCAACTTACAGATAGCTTAGGCCCAGTTAAGTAGCTTACCCAAGATTACCTTCCAGTACATGGCTGAGCTAGGATTTGAGGCTTGCACCTTTAAAAATACATAATTGCTAACATAATATCAATGATATTACTGACGGTGTGCAAGGGCAGTAAAAAAAACTCAAGAAGTTTCTGCAACACCTGTAATGCTGCTCTGCAGTAGCGCTGGGTAATCACTGGCTCTATGCTTGACTGCAGGTTTCTTACTCTTAAGGAGTTTACATGAAAAGAAAAGTATCAGATGATGGACATACAGTCCTCCCTCAGTACCCACAGGGGGATTGGTCCTAGCTCCCCCCTACTCCCACATCCCCCCACAAATATCAAAATCTGAGGATGCTTAAGTCACACTTCTATAAAAAGTAACAAAAAGTTACTATAAAAATTCTGAGCAAAAATAATTTAAAATGTTTCAATCCTGCCCTCTGTATTCTTAAAATGAAGGTCCTACTGTGTGTTCAGAGCTGCTGTCCTGCACATAGGCTTCTGTCACTGTCTAGGACGTGGGTCTCAAAGGATGTGGGGGAGGCTACATCAAAAATAAAAGAACAGACAGAAAAGCTATCGGTGGCCAGCAGAAAGGGCATCAATCTCACGTCCGTCCAGGAACCTAGTTCCTATCTGCACCTTCCCACTGGGTGTGCAACGAGGTCTCTAACGAGGCCGTGCGCGCCTGGTGCTGCCCTTAGCTCTTCCCTTGCCTAAGACTGTATCGAGTCCACATTCTGAGGAAGTCACTGTCACTGGACGACTGTCAAGCCCTGTGCTACAATTTAAAGGAGCTCTCTGCGTTGGGAGCTGAAGTTCCACTTTCTCTCTGAGATTATAGAACACGCCACCAAAGTATGTCCTGAAACAGGTTTCATGGATGTCTGAAAATGTGACTAATGAAATATTAGCAAAATGGCTTAAAGTTCGCACCCTGGTGAATTGATACATCCCTCCGAACGATAGTCTAGACGATATTTTTATCAATCCATAGTGACTGAAGTTCATTACTAAGCATGTGGAGATTTAGAACAGTCACTTAAACATGTCCTCAGAGGCCTCACAGAGATGAAATTAGACCCCTCCCTCTAACTGAATAAATTTCTTTTTCTATTACCTTTCATGTGAGAGTCAAAGGAATTTTTAATCATAAGGTGATTCATTTCAGTGGCTGAAAAAAATTCCTGTGTGAGTTTACATAAGGAAAAGAAGGGGTAAGAGATGGTAATAAACAGACCAGAGATAATTAGGTGTATGTAGTGGTTTGTAATAAAAGTCACATATAGCATGGCTAAATAATTCAAAAGGTACAATGAAAAATACACGGCTTTTGCTGTATCTACATAGAAATGTTCGTACAATTACAAGTACACACACACTGACACTTCATGCAACTGCAGACAACAGTTGGTACACACAGAGCTTGTGAGGAGATGCAGGCGTCCCTGGCGTGCACACTGACAGAACGGTCTGCAAAGCTCCTGCCTCCACTACACACCTCCTCCTACCACCTGCTCTCATCCTTTTATTGTTGCACAGTCTGCCCCTTTGTAATCAGTTCCCCGCTGATGTTCATGTAGGATATTTTCAATTGTTTGGGATATCAAACAATGTTGCAACGAATAACCTTATATTGCTTACACAAGCTTATCTGCAGAGTAAATTTCTAGAGGTGAAATTGCCAGGAAAAGGTTATAAACTCTTGAAATGCTAATCGGTAGTAGGTGACTGCCTTCCAAAGAAGCTGCACAAGGTGTCCTTCCACCTGCAGAGTTCTGGAAAGCTGTGTGCCCACCAGCTAGCCGGGTAGCACTGAACATTTTACCTTTGGCCAATCTGAAAAATGGTACCTTGAAGATCAGTGGTTGCCAGGGGTTTGGGTGAGGAAGGGATGAGTCAGCAAAGCACAGAGTTTTTAGCAGTGAAAATACTCTATGTGATGCTATAATGATGTCATTACACATTTACCCAAACCCATAAAATGCACAACACCAAGAGTGAGCCCTAATGTAAACTATAGACTTTGGGTGATAATGATGTGTCAATGTAGGTTCATCAGTTTTAACAAATGCACCTCTCTGTTTGGTTCTTGATAATGGGGTGGCTGTGCACGTGTGGGGGCAGGGGAGACATGGAAAAACTCTGTAATTGCCTCAATTTTGCTATGAACCTAAAACGTCTCTAAAAAAATAAAGTTTATTAAAAAGTACACTGTTTGAATAAACAATTTTAGTTATTAATGAGGCGAAGGCATGTGTGTGTGTGTATATTGTTGGTTATTTCTTTTTCTATAAGCTGCCTTTTCAGGTCCTTTGAACATTTTCTATTAGGTTGGTTTTTTCCTTAATGTTTAGTAAGAATTCTTTGTTTATTAAGAACATTAACTCTTTCTCATATATACAGGAAATATTTTCCCCATTTTTCACTTACAAATATTTTGTTACACACACATATATTAGACATGAAAAAAATTACAGACCTTTAAGTTATCATTTTCTTTCTTTAGTATGGCAACTTCTGAGTTTGTGGCATGCTTAGAGAGGCTTTCCCCATTGCAAAGTAATAAAACATTCTATTGCTTTTTATCTTATAATTTTATGGTTTCATTTTTATGTTAACCTTTCCGTTCATCTGGAATGTTTACAAAGGTTGGGGCTTGAGATTCAGCACTATGTTTTCCAAGTGCTTAGCCTGTCCTCTCCTTATTCTTTACTGAAAATCCATTTACCCAAGGGATTTTAAAATGTCACTTCATTCAAATATTGATTTACCATATGTCCTTAAGGAGGCTCTATATGTTCATACTGAATATATTTTTTAAAGTAATATGTTTCTATTATTTAGCAAGTAAACAATGAAAAATTATTTCCATGGGTAAGTAGTTAGAAAATGGTCAGTGGAATCTTCCAGTTAATCTTGTATTTCTAAGCAAAATCTAGAAACAATGTTCTTTTAGCACATGGCCACAGATGAGAGGCTCCCGGAGTTTTCCATGCTGCAGGTCTTTGCCTTCCAGCACTGGAAGTTAATTAAGACTATTTCTGAAATGCATCTTTTCCACACTGTAGCCACTTAAAATGACTTACCTCTACAGCATAAGTCTCCACATTGATTATAAAAACTTGACCTCCAGAAGCCGCCCACAATGTATCTTCCATCATTAGCAGACTTCTAACTGGTAGAATGCCTAATTTTATCACTTTTTGAGGTTCGGTATTCCAGGATCCATCTTAAAAGAAAATATTTCTTTTAATTTCATTCAAGTTCAGTTATCTGTGCACAGGGACAGGGAAACAGGATCACAGATCATTTTAAATAACCGATAATGAAAATACCATTTGTAATCGTAATTTTGATGCACGTGCTTGATTCTAGGTGTGTCCAGGTTCCAACAATTAACACTATTTCAATATGGCAGTCTAACATGTCCAGTCAACTCAGAGCAAGTGCAGTCAGGATATCACCCTTTGGGTCCCAGCTTGGACACTGGTTAAGTGTCCCACAGAAATTACTCACTTGCCCTAAATCTCAGTTTCCTTACCTGTAAAACACAAACAATATGGCCACTAGCCTCAAAGGTTGTTTTAAGAATAAAAATGAGGGCAGGCTGATTAGCTCAGTTGGTTAGAGCTTGGTGCTAAAACACCAAGGTCAAGGGTTCAGATCCCCATACTTATCAGCTACCAAAAAAAAAAAAAAAATACCCACACAATAACAATTAAAAATGAGATAATGCATGTAAAAGCTCAGCACAGAATCCAGCACACAGTAGTTCAATAAATACTATTATTTACAATAATGGTATATAAAATAAATGATTCAGTCATCATTAAAAGGAACTGCATCCAGAATTACTGGGCAAATATGTAAATTTCCCTATTAACCAGCTTCAATTTTAAATATCTCTTGATACACATGATATCATGAGGAGGGACCCACACCTTCACTATGAAAAACAAACAAACAAACATCAAAATTGAGGTAAAAGGAATTCCACTCTTGATGAACTTGCTCCCTTTCCTAAAGCATAGGGAACAATAAAATATTTTCATTTAAAAATATTTTCACAGGAGTTCCAGTCAAGATGGCGGAATAGATAGTCCCCAGTGTCACTCTCTCCCACAAATCAACCAATTTACAACCATAAAAATGTAACAACAGCCAAACTGAGGCTGCTGGAGCTCAGGAGAAGAGGAGGAGAGACATATGGAGTTCATGAAGGTGGGAGAAACCATGATAAGAGAAAGAAAAACCTCCTCTGAGTGTTTGGGCAGCAGTCACTTTAATACTAGAAATGCTGAGTGCATGGAGCAGGAGCCAGCTGAAGCCACAGCTGTGCCCTTCAGATGGAGTTACTTGGAGGCAGCAGGGGAGAAGAGGGCCTTGGTGGTCCCCAGGACAGCAAGACCACTAATAGGGTTCCCATGGACCCACACAGGAGCGAGGAGCCAGAACACCTGAAAAAGGGGAGCCATTCAGAGGCTGGCGAGTCATCACAAGGGACCTGCACAGGGCCCGTCCCATGGGAAGTGTTTGGAGCACGGGCGGTGGGGGAGACAGGCCCACCGGGAGAACACTGGGGCACAGCAAGGTTAGCTGATCCATCTCCCAATCAGCACAGGGCCACTAAGAGGAGACTGGTCGGGAATGCAGAATTGCATGGGGTGTAGTTTGATGAAAAAACTCAGGCCCAGATCAAAGTTTCTACGCAACCCAAGAGCACTGAGTCTCTAGAGAGCCGGAAGTACCTATAAGGTCAACCATTAAACCTTGAGCTGCACAAAAAGCCTTCCCTTGGGAAACAGCAGCAAAGCAACAATTTAGCTCAACCACAGAGCTTAAGTACTGGTTCCCACAGGAAGTTCCCCCGTGTTAGAAGTAAGCAAAGGACAACAAATTAGTTCTGGCACAGGCACACCACCAGCACCTTGGGGCCTGCCAGAGAACATGAGGCATGGGTCCAGGGGCAGGACCCCTGCCCAGAACCACTCACACCGCCAGCACCTCAGGGCCCACCCAAGAACCCGAGGCATGGAGCCAAGTATCAGACCCCCCTCCCACAACTAGGCACACCGCACCAGCTCCTCAGGGCCTACCCGGGGACCTTAGGTATGGAGCCAGGGACCAGACCCTCCTCCCACAACCAGGCACACCGCCAGTGCCTCGGGTCCCTGCCTGGGGGCCTGGGGCATGGAGTGGGGACCAGACCCCCCCAACCATAACCAGGCACACTGTGCCAGTGCCTCGGGGCATGCCTGGGGACACAGGCATGGAGTGGGGACAACACTCCCACAACAAGGCACACTGCCAGCACCAAGGAGCATGCCAAAAACATCTCCTCCATGTGGGTGGCCCACCACAGCCACCACAATAACCATGGCTGCTGCAAAAGCGGTTAGACGCCACAACCACCACACAGATGGTCTGCCAACCACTGGAGTGCATTGACACAAGGAGTCACCAGCAGAGATAAAGAAAAGAAGAGGATGTCTTTCTCCACAAAGCCCATTTCAGAGTGTCAGAAGAAGCACCTGCTCTATGATAATATTGGGGGACCTGATCACACCTCTCAGCATTGGACAGATCATCTAGGCAACAAATCAACAGAGTAACCATTATTCTTTCATAATGAGAGAAGAAATCTAGGATGATTAGAGGGGGAAGGGATTGGACAAAGGGCATAAAGAATAGTTACAATTTGTAACAATATATATGCTAGTAATATTGATATGATCAACATATCTCAATGTTGAACCCCCAAAATATGTATAATCATTGATTCAATAAATATAAAAAAATATTTTCACATACCTGCCAGCTGCCAAAAAGAAAAAAAAAGGAAATATTTTCAAAGATCTACTGATGAGTTTGATGAGTTCTACCATGCTTTACATAAAGTATGAGTAGTTTAGTTTATCAATAAAAAATTAGCAAGATTTGATACAGATTTTAAACAATACTGATGTAATTAATTGTAAATAATTAAAATAAATTCTTCAATTCTCAACGTAACCATTAATTAAGCCCTTGTGTTTACAAACATAACTAAAGTATTAATTCAGCAATGCCCTTGACTAGTATAATAAACATGCTTTGCTCAAAGAGGAGAACAAGGTCTGTTCTTATCTCTGTGTTCTGGATTTGGAGCACTGAACCTTTGAACACAATACCTATTTGTGAAGAACTGTCTGAAGCTGAGGTGTGCAGTCACTAAAAGGCAGCTGTACAAGTTTGAATAATGTGGTATACTTTTAGTCATAATTCAACTTTAATGGAAACACTGCTATGCTCCCATTAGGCTAAAAGATGTTACAGGACAATTATTAGCCTCAGAGGACACTGGCCTGCCTTTCATTTGTGATATCTTCACAGGGGATAATGTATCAGTATGCGGTTAATCACACACACACATGCGCCCAGACCCATGCACACATACACGTGCACACATGCAAACACAATAACACAGGTGCATACACACACACACGCATGTACATGTGCACACCCACTAATGCACAACTCAGTGATGTGCATGCATACACACACATGCACGTGCATGCATGCAAACATGCACATATATACAACACACATGGACTCATGCATACCCACATACCCACGAATGCACACATCTGTATATACACCTGCACACATACACACCCATGCACATACAAACATAATGTGCACATCCACCCACAGGTGTACAAACACACGCTCACATCCATGTGCACATACATATACATGCAGGGGTCTCCCCATCTGGTATTTCCAGTCCTATAAAGCATTGCAACCTCCACTTCTGAAAGGACTACCTGGGACTCAGAGTGGAAATACAATTTTCTCTGACATTCATGTGCTCCTACGGGCATGGCAGGGCATTAGAATGCAGGATTCTGAAGCCTAGGTAGGAACTCTATCCACCACTCACCAAGGTCAAACCCTTAGATGATAGATGCTTGGCACTGTCCTACTGATAAGCATGATTCGTTTAAAATAAGAACTCAAAGATCAAAGATGGGATGACCTACTTCAGACATTTGACTTCAGTTAAGAATTAACTTCCAACAACTGAACTTTGTTTTCCAAGCACCTAAGTTGTTCTTGCTACAGACACTATGCACTTCTCTCCCCTACACAATGCTCGAAGTGGGGGTGACGGTGTAGCGTGTGCATGAATTTGGGCCAACGAGCTGCCTCTCTTAGAAGACTTCGCCCAGGTTCTCACCCCAGACCAGAGCTCTCTGACAAGCTGACCACCTGGCAGCCAGACTCCATGCATATGCTAATGATATTTTGAACTAACACTTAAAAATCTGGAAATCTTCTACAGAATTCCAGATTTCCAAGTCCCTTAAAAAGTCAAAGGCCTGGACAGTGGGTGGCTGAGGAGCGGCTGCCTCCTCCCTCTGGAAGGGCCTGTAGCCTCCAGCGGCCAAGTCCTCCACCACCAAGAACAAAGAGACAAGCGTGTGCCCAGCTCAGACAGCTACACGTTCCACCACACAGGCCACCCTGACAACGTGCAGGGAGGAGGATGCTTAAAAACACATTCAGCAGACCTCTCAGGTCCACAAAGACAATGAAACTGCAATTATGGACCATGCAAATATGTTAAGATCAAACTGCACAACACAGCACCGGGGTCCAGCCAAAGTGGATAGGGGGAAAGACCTCACACCTTAAAGTGATTGGTCACTGGAATAATACACAAGGAACGAAGCTAACCATGCAGCCAATTAAGAGGTTCAAAAGATAATCACCTAAGGAAACCAAGAAAAGAAAGGGTGCTGTAAACATAAAAGCATAAAATAATAGAAATTAGAAAAATAGAAAAAACGTCAGATTATATGAAAATCCCTATAGACATACATTCCTCTAAGAAGCTTAATGAATAAGTGTAGAAAACACTAAAAACACAACAAGGAACAAGAAAGTGACTGTCAGCATTCATATGGAAGATGTTTCTCTTCAAAGTGGAAGTATGTTCTGACTAAATGACCTTTTAAACCTCAATGATATGAATGATACTAACGTAACTTAGGAAAACTGCACCAAGAAGGATTTAAAAGCCCAAAGAAATTCATTACAATGGAAGAAATGGACATAAATATCCAAAATCAGTTTTGGAAACTTGCTAGATTAAACTGAAATTAGGGTAATTTCAAACTTTCAAATTATTAGTAATTCCCACGAAATTTAGTCTGTACCAGAGCACCAGAAAAAACAACTTGAGCTAGCAAAATTGTGATACCAAAGCCTGACAAAGGTAGCAGAAAAAAGAAAACCACACAGCAATTTCAATAATAAATAGTCAAGTAAATTTAAATAAATAGGTATTTGGTTATGATCAGGAATACAAATTAAATACAGCTCAAGAGGGAAACAATGCCTTCTGTGGCCAGAGGAATCAGTCTCTGTCTGCTTGATCCCGCTGTCTCCCTGGTGTTAAACCCATCTTTTGCCTTTGGGATAAACACATCTGTCCCTGCCTGTCTCCAGCCTTCTAGATCTCTCTGAGATCAAGGCCTTCTGCACCCACCGTCACATGTCCAGAATATTCCTCTCCTACATCTGCATGGTCAACAGATGCTCCTCCTCTGGACTCAGCTTAATTGCCTCTTCCTTCGAAAAGTCTTTTGACCCCAAGGCCATGATGGGTGCCCCTGCAGTGCTTTCTGAGCACCCTGACATCCCCCACCTGAGTCATATATGGTACTTTTTATGGCCTCTTGTTCACATTTGTGGCCCCAGCCAACTAGCTCAGGGTCATCTGAGTGGCCTGGATGGTCAGACCCTCTGTGGGGTGGAAGCTGAGCCCATGAGGCCCAACAGAGTGGGACAGGCGGTCACCTTCTATCACATGCACAGAGACAGATGCCTGGATTGCAGAGGGTATGCCACGAAGGGAGGGGGACATGCAAGCCCCAGAGGTGCAGGCATCCCTCGCTTCTTGTAGGACATGGGTAAATCCCAGCCCTTGACTTCCATGTGCTCTGTCCTTCTAATAAACTTGTTATTTTAATTTAAAAGCTTAAAATGTTATTTTTTCCTCCTTGGGTAACCTGACAATACCTCATTAAAACACAAGGAAGCTATCCAGGAAACTACTGAAATTCTCTAGCCATAAAGTGACCTTTATGTGACTTGGACCTGGGGAAAGGATTAAGATATTAAAACTAAAAAAGATGGTACTATGGTTATAGATGGCATCGAGTGGAAGGAAGAATCCTCTATAGTCTGGCATCTTGGCTCTGCATGATACACGTGGATGCATGCACAGACAGAAGGACAGGGAAAGCTAGACCATGCAGCTGGCAGAGGGCATAAAGATGGATAAACGGAAATATGGGGCTGGGATGAAAGAGGTTAGCACTGAAGACCCAAAGTCACTCACAGAGGACTGAAATCTCGAGGTCAAATGATGAGAGTGAAGCACAAACGGGAAGCCAGGCCTGGGCCACCCATGGGATGGGATGGAAGATGACCAGGGGCCGGCCAGGGACCAGAGAACGAGAGGGCAGTGCCCCAAACCAGAAAGGCTGGAGACCCGCGGGATCCAGATGGCTAAGGAGTGAGACAGAGAGCATCTCACCAATTTATTCCACCTACTGTATGTTGGGGACAGAGTGAGAAATCAGACAAGCCATCTTTGCAGGTGTTCCACACTGGCAGGTAGACAGGCGTGGTAAATGCTAAGGGCAACGTGAGACTGAACACGAGGCGCAGTCTAGAGTTAACCCCTAGAGGAACAGCCACACCCTGCAGGGACCCGCGTTACCTTCGGCTCTGGTGTAGCTGACCACTGTCCCGTTGACAAGGCCGGCATACAGGCTCTGAGACGTGCAGGCCAAGCTCATGACCGTGGACTTCTCGGGAGTGAAAAAATGCTGAAGTCTCACTTTCTTGGAGCCTTGACTGCTTTTATAAATGGAAACGCTTTAAAAGAAAAATATAAGCTAATAAATATATTTGCTCACTGTGAGAGGAGCTAGGCATCTGTTAACACAAACGTGTTCGACATTTTCACTTTAATTTTTCCCTGTCTTGCCCTTCCTTCTCCACTCCTAGACACATACGGCTGTACTTTTTAAAAAGCACCCACTTTGATTTCTGTCTTTTATTTTAAAAGAGAAATTCTGGGTTACAAAAAAATTAGTACTTCCTATATATCTTGGAACTTCAAATAAGGAAAATCATTTCAACCTTCCTTTAAATGGTGTCAGTGTCCAAAATGATTATAACAGAGAACACAGGTGGTTTTGTTTTATTCCAAAATGTAGGTAGTGATGTACTTTTAAGAAACATTAATAAAAGTGAAACATTTCAGTGGCAAATAGCATGGTAGGGCTGAAACTTTTCCTCTTTGAAGAATTACCATTTCCTTTTGGGAGTTTTCCCAAATAATTTCCATGGGCCTGATTCACTGGTTATTTCAAATTACAATGACCCTAAAAACCTCCCCTGTGTCCCATAATTCCTATACAGACTGCTCCAGGCACAGAAGCCAAGGACTCTCCCCTCTTCCCATGACAGGTCCCACTGCTCTATTCCTATGACACAGCTTTTGTAACACAGCAAGTGGGCCTCTACCTTCCCTCCTCTGTTCCTAAACAGATCGTGGGGACATCGGAAGCTCTCACGGCCGTGGTTTCGGGGTCCGAGGCTGTGCTGGGTTCTTGGTGCTTCTCCTCGACAGGAATGTACGCCATACACAGGATGCGAGATTCCACATTGAAGCACTCGATGACTTTGGGGTTGGAATTTTGAAATGAGACAATGGCAATTTGACCCATTTGATTGGTACAACTTCCAATCTGAATCATGGAGTTAACAGAGAAAAAGAAAATGAACGTATGGACGAGCCCACACTACACTGAAACCTGACAAAGGCAACAAGTATCAGTTTTCATATGAGAATCAACACACTGAGAAAAATCAAATGGTGTTCAAACAATCTGCTCACAGAGCCCCTTTTTCTTTTCAACATATTTAATTAGGTTATCTTTTCTTTTAATTTGAGTATAACTCTAATTTTTAAAAGGTCACATTTATATGATTTAAAAACCACATACCCACTCACTATTATACAGTGCTAAAGGCCAATTCATTCAGAATTTAAAGTCCTAAAAGGCAGATTAAGATCAATTTTAAATAACCCTAATGTTTAACAGACCTTAGCTAAGAAAACAAGTTTTTCAAATGAGAAAAAATTAATAAGAATGCATCCCACAGTGGGTCATTCACACTTAACATACAATGTTCTGTGTTGCACTATTTCCCAAACTACTATCGCAGCAAGTGTTTATGAACTTCCTGTGTGAATCTTTACATTAAGAACATAGCATAGTTAGTTTCCCAATTTAAACTTAAATTTAATTGTTTTTTAAGTGAGAAAGAGTCTGACCCTTGCTAACAGAAAGCAGGGGCTGGTTTCGGATGGCATTGTTCATTGATTCTTTTTCTTTTGCACTACTTTTGAGAATGTTACTACATTCTTATTCTTCCTGTGTTTGTTCCATGCTCTAAATAAATATCCTTCAGGTGAAGGGTGCCAAATTGTCAAGCCCCTGTCCCGGCCTCCTGGGGAGGGGGTGTAGCCAGGAGAGGGGATAAAGCACCTGCAATTACAGGTCTGCCTGGATGGAATCATTTATCTTTTAGAATTTGAACCCCTTAGGGAATTAAGCCTAGCCCTTCATTCGCAGGTTGGTACAAATGAAATACCAGCTAATCAGGTTGTTCCATTTTAACGCTCTACAGGGAACACTGACCAAGCAGGAGTGCTGGCTACAAGGAGGTCAGAGAAGTTAACCTGGAGCATTGGATTCCGGAGGGAAGAAAGCAAGATTCAGAGACTGGAAAATAGCAATAGGTCTGTGGGGGAAGAGGTCTGATGGGCTGCCAGGAAGCAGGGCACAGGAGAGGCGGGAAACCCCAGACCGTGCAGCGGGAAGAATTTCCTCTGGTTTACACAAACCAGAAACATCTACTGCAACTGCAGCATAACTTCAAATGCTGTATTTCATTTGGAACAAATTAATTTTAACTGCCATGTTTCCAGCGTGAAAAGCCAGCAATGTCTTGGAAGTGGAAAAAAATCCATGCAATTTAACCACCAAAATTAAGATATCTTAAAATAAATTTTCGTATTAGTTAAGTTAGTTGTCTTTGGACTAAATTTAATCTGGTAAAGTTTTAGGCAGAAAAGAAATAAACATTCCTAGTAATTCTACATCTTTTCCAGAAGTAATCAGCTTCCTTTCAGAGGAAGTTTTCACGTGTGTAAATACAATCCGGGATATACTAGTGCTAACAACATTCTACTGAGCAATTCACATCTGCATTTCTTGTCACACTATGGATGTTGATTCTGTATGAACTCGCACAAAAAGCAAACAGATATCTTACCCACAGGAAACCATGCACAGTGGAAAATGAGTCTGGTTGACTTTCATTACTTAGGTAAGGTTCAGGATTATAAGCAGCACATTCAATCTAAAAAGGAATAAAATCAAACACCCACATATAAAATGGGACTAAGAGGCTTCTACATTATATAATGTGTATAAATGATATAAATGGATGATATACTTCTCACATATAACCACAGAAATTTCAGGTTGTCTATCAACGATTAAAATAGGAAGGGCAAAAGATCAAAGTATAAATCTTAGAAGACAGCTTTTCAGAAGAGAAAACCTAAGGAGATTCAGTCTTTGGTATTTTATTCTTCAGACCCCATCAACCATGCTGAAAAAACCAGCACGGTGGGGCATGTTGGGGGAGCTGGCATCTGATGGAAGTGAGCACTGTCTACAGATGGGGTGTTCTATTTTTCCTTTCCCTGTTCCACTGTGGCATGTTGTGCCACAAGGCTCTGAGACTTCCAAAGGGAGTGGTCGTGGGAACTACTGAGAAACCCACGCTTCAAGCGTCAGTGTCGGCCAGAGACCAGGAATGAGAAATAATTACAATGCCTTCATTTACTTCTTAAAGGGAGACACATCAACGAGTCATTGAAGTCATGGAAGGTATGGCCGGTTGCGCTTGACTATGCCGTGAACAGTGACAAGATGCCACTCTGCAGATGGAGTCTGCTCTAGCAGAGTGGGCACGGCACGTCAAGCAAACAGGAGACCTTGAGTTAGGATCCGTTGTAGAAACTGACTGCTTGTCAAGCAAAGGCATAACAGGGTTGACAAACGTGAAACATGTGTCTTCCTTCTTTAATAATGCCTCAAATGCACTATAGTTGTTTCAATACTCGAAGGTCCTGCAGTGATTAAGCCCCAGGAACAGGCTTCAAAGACAATGCTTAAGCATTGATTTTTGGCTTCAAATGACAGCAATCTTCTATTGTTCCTAAATAAAGTACCTCTAGCCAAGTAATAACTGTGGTTAGCCTGGACTGTGCCCCTTAATAGTAATTGCCCAAGTAAACCAATTAGAGAAGGAAGGTCCCACCCACAGTGGAGAGGGGGCACCCCCAGCCCACCCCCCTTCACCTTGAACTCCTGCTGCTTGGCCACCAACACAGGCATGTGTCCAACAAGAAGGGGATGTTTCTCCTTTTTAATTTGATTCCCATCATCTTCCACACAGAACCAGCCCATATGGTTCTCCTCTTCTGTGATTATATTCAAAGAGAAAATGAGCAAAGACTGCATTTAATTCACACTTAGAAATCTGCAGCTTCAACAGGGTCCTATCAGAAGTTTCTGATATTCTATTTGTACGAGGCTGGAGAATTAATGTTTTATTAATGCTTAATTAATGTTTTATTTCTGGAAAACAGTAAAATCTTTTCTTAAAGGGTATGCTGTACATTCATTGCTTTATTTTAGAAGGTACCACGGTCTGCATCTAAGTGGGACCTTCCTGTCTGCTCCTCCTGAACGCACCAAACCCGAAGGGCTGCGAAGCTCTGAAGCTCTGCTGCATAAACTACGTAGGTCTATTTTCATCCTTTTTTTATTTTTATTTATTTTTTGCCCAAAGCAACTGAGATGTTTAGATTCAAATACCAGAGATGTAGTGAGTAATTTTTAAACATGGTATAGTACTATGGGATAAAAAAAGTTCAACAAAATGAAGAAATATTTTACTACCAAAGCAAATTGTCAATCTTAGCTTTAAAGAACATGTTATTGATCTAAAGATAAAAGGGTGCTTATTTTCACATCCAGCTTATTCTCTTCGGAGAGTGGGCCATTTCTTTGTCTGCTGAGTCACTCTGAGCCTAACTTGACAAACCACGAAATTATTGAGGAAGAGAAAAAGGGGCGAGGTTACTGATTCCTCTGAGCACAAATTCAGGAAAGCTTTCCCTTTCATGATAAAAGTTCTTTTCCTTCTGTTAATCACAGCTTAATAGAGTGATAAGCATTAGCCCAGCCTCCTATTTCTCTTCTGAATTTTATTCTCATTAACATTTTAGATTACCTGCATCTGAAAGAGAATTTTTCACACACACACACATCCCAGTGCATTCTGAGTAAC
The DNA here is from genome assembly GCF_000696425.1 of Galeopterus variegatus. NCBI lineage: Eukaryota > Metazoa > Chordata > Mammalia > Dermoptera > Cynocephalidae > Galeopterus > Galeopterus variegatus. The sequence continues at coordinate 161,277 of NW_007730061.1, forward strand.
AGATCTGTGAGTATAAATTACATATACATTTTTTTATATACACACACACTCGTATATGTATATGTGTGTGTATATATACACATATTGACAAACGCAAGGCTGAAGAAACATAGGAACAGGAAAATAATCATAAAGTCAAATCCATCTCAGTAGAACTACAGGATTTGTTTTGGGGGCAGGAGGGTCTTGTGACAGTTCAGCCTCACCCCTGTATTTAGTCTCTCAGTGAGCAGATGAGGAAACAGGTCAAGATGAACAACGACCCCCACCAGACCCACGGCCTCAAGCTCCGGACTCACAGCTACAGACTCAAAGGGCTTATTCTTGTGTTCCACAGTCTCAACTGATATTGACATTCTGTTACAATAAAAGCCGTGGCTTTGTTCCTGCAACCCCTAAATTATAATATAAACTTCTTAAAAATCACTTGTGCTGAGGTTAATTTTTCCCACTTAAAAACAATTTTTCAGATTGATGGATGGATCCATCACCGAGTTTCCTTCCCAACCTTGATTCTATCCTCATAGGCATGTATTTCATCACGATATAGAAAACTCTCACGAGGACTCTGAAATGTACATTGTCTCTTATTTGTGCATGCCTCATTTAGCTTAAATCAACCAAATCTTACCAAGGGCAAGCTTGGCCATCTGCAAGTTGTTGATCCAGGACTCTTTGATGGCAGGGGTAAATGTATTGAACACAGCTGTAAAGAAAGTAGGTCGCCCAGACCTGCCAGAAATAATAGACAAGCGTTCATTCTATAAAATGTGCTCCGTCATGTGATATTAAATTACATGTTTTGCCTGTCTGATATAATCACCAAACCAAGAAAACATGCATTTCATGACAAAGAACCATTTTTTTCAGCATTGGCCAAGAAGGTTTCATTTTAAAGTTACTAACTTGTCCTGCTTCCCCGGGAGCTGTAACTGAATTCTGCAGCAGTCAGCGGCTCTGATTTCATCTTCTTTCTTCAAAATTAGTCTTTGTAAACCTGATGTCCAATCATGGGCTACTGATTGGTTTAAGTTCTATGAAAGAAACACATATGCACATTTTAAAAGTGTTTTAAAACAATAGGACCATCCTAAAGAAAAAAAAAAAAGCACAGTTATAACATGAAAAATTCAGGGAGACCAAATAATACTCATATCTAATTATAAAATAGAAACCCGTGAGACTCAGATCACATTGTGATGTGACTGAGACATTTCTAAGATAGAACTGATACTCAAGTCTATTTGCAAAATGAAGAAAGGTTACACTTAAATAGTTTCACCTTATTCAAAATAAGAGAAAATGCACAATCAGATCAATTCTTAAAGTCAAAATGAACTCTCACTTCTGGTAGAACTTGGAGATATAATCACACTCTTACAATGATTTAGAAGAAAAAACAGAATTTTAAATCAAATTGTTTCCATTGTTACCTGATAGTTTCCTTTAAGGTTTCCTATCAGTTGAGTGATTTGACCAATTACATTTAAGTCATGCAGCAGGTTTTGTAAATCTTGATACAGCTGTCCTGGCCCCATGTAAACTTTGTCTATGAAATAAGCAACAACAAAAAAGTACAAATCTAAAGCCATGTTTATTCCAATGCTTGAGGGAAGAAAACTAAAATAAACTCTAGTTAATTTTTTAAGTTGGGGGAGGGGATCTAAAATTTTTTAAAAGTAGATATTTTCATGCATTTAATAGGTTTTCCTTTTCTACCTTTCATTTTGAAATAATTTTAGACTTACAGAAATGTCGCAAAAATAGCACAAAGAGCTCCCTCCTAAACACCCTTCGCCTAGCTTCCCTGGAGGTCAACATCTTATGTAAATGTAGTACGACCATCAAAACCAGGAAATTAGGTTAATACAACACTATCAACTCATCTGCAGACCCTACTCAAATTTCACTGGCTTCCCCATGAATGTCATGTTTCTAGTCCTGGATCCAATCCAGGGTTCCACATTGCATTTAGTCATCATGTCCCTTGAATCTCCTCCAGTCTACGACGGTTCCTCAACCTTGGTCTTTCATGACCTTGACATTTTTGAAGCATGCTAATGAGTTATTTTATAGAATGCCTTACAATTTGGGTTGACTGATGTTTTGTCACTTCTAGTATTTTTAAAATAGCATTTTGTTGATGTAATAGCTATCAGTAAGAGGTACCTAGAAATGACATTTAATCTCAACTAAATTTACAATAACTGGGGTTATCCAATATCAAATTGTGTTCTCCACTGATCTTTCCTAAAGTTTTTTTTTGTTTTTGTTTTTAAAAGGAATAGAAACGGTTTGTCTGCGATGACTCGGGTTTGGAGTAACGTGTATCCTGGGGTCCAGGTGCCTAAATGAGAATGGCTCCCACCGCTTACTGAGGCACTCCTGTGTGCAAGGGCAGGTAGCGTTCACATAACTCCTCAATGATCCCACTTCAGGACTACGAGCACAGATTCCCCATCTCTCCATCTGACTGCTGAGGAAACTGCCTAAGGTCCCACACTTACAAGTGGGAAGAATTTGAACTCAGAATTACAGCCAAAGCCCATACTTTAAACCAATATGCGGTCATCTCCTGTCTTCTTTTCTACTTTTCATACAAATAAATTGCGTACAGTCACACGGCCAGGAAGGGAAGGAGCTGGAATTCAAACCCAGGTAGAAGAGATTCATTTAGGTTCAACAAAGTAACAGTTTCTTGATATATTTGTGTTTCAGCAGGGCTGGTGTCATGGGCACAGACCTGCGCAATTATACAGGGCCCCGAGCTCAAGAGGGCCCAGAACTTGGTGTGAGGCTCTGCTGCTGACCTCTTGAAATTCTTAATAATTGAGAACAAGAGGCCCCACATTTTCATTTTGCACTGGGTTCCACAAATTACATAGCTTGTTCCATCATTCAGTGTATATATAATATACAGTGTACACATGTTAAAACTGAAAGATAATATAAACATTTCAGATATATATGTATCTAAAAATACTCACTGCTTAACTGAAAAGCAGCATAACCATTTATAATTTTGCAGGCACTGTATGTTAAAGACATGATTATGTGGATATTTACGCACTTGGTAGCCCTGATTCTTACCACCTAGATAGACAAATTCTATGAGTAACTACATCTGAAGTACTGTGAAGTTTCCCAAGAAAGGGGGGCAAAACTGTGCCGGTGGTTATGCATATCAGCTTTATTTTTCCTTACTATATGCTTATAATTTAAAATATTTTATCTGATAACACATATACTTGCTTTCATTTAGAAAACTTTTGATGATAAACTCAATAAACAACTTTGCAATAAAATTATAAGACCTACATTAACTTTGTCAACATCTTTTTTTTTTTCTTAATTTAAAAACATTTTTTGGTGGCTGGCTTGTAAAGGGATTCAAACCCTTGACCTTGATGTTATAATATTGTGCTCTAACCAACTGAGCTAACTGGCCAGTCTGTCAACACCTATTTTTAAATATGATCTTTACAATTATTCTGTAAAATTGACCTTTTATTTTTGGTTTGCAGCTCTACATATTTTAGCACATATGGAGGTGCATCTAACCACCTCCCCAATTAGCCTACAAAACAGCCTTATCGCCTGCAGAACAGCCTCATCGACCTACAGAAGAGCTCCATCATTCTAAAGAATAGCTCCGTTGCCCACAGAACAATTCCATCACCCTATGGAATAGCTCCATTTCCCACAGAACAGCTCACTGCCCTACAGAACATCTCTTATCACCCTACACAACAGCTCTACCATCCTACAGAACAGCTCCATCAGCTACAGAACAGCTCCATTGCCCACAAAAACTCCCTTGCTGTCCCTTTAGGGTCACATAGCCCCCACCCTTGCCCTGGAAACCACTCACTTGTTCTCCATCACGACATCTATTTTTAATACATAAACAGTATACTTATATTTGCTTAAGTATTCAATTGATGTGCTCTTTGTTAGAAGAAACTCCTTGGCTTTGGAGCACAAGTGTCTAACTTGGAACACAGTGATTTTATCCCTTCAGTCATTAATGCCATAATGAAACATTATACAAGTAGACATCTGCATAAAGAACTCAGGTCTGCACCACCTACCCTGTTGAAAGACACTCTTCCAAGTTTCTCACGATCCATCGTTCCGTTAAAATTTGATGTGAACAAGTTAGAAGCACTGCCAACTTTCTGGCAACTGTTTCTATACTGGGTATGCTGAGAACCTGACATCTGTGCTTGAAACTGGAAAACAAGTATTTCTTCCTCCTACTAAACTTCTCTGTGAGTAAGCCACATGTTAAAATAGAAAATACTTTTATATTTAAACACGTTTCTTAGGAGATACAAACTCTGTGTTGGGTAGTTAAGGCTAGAAAATTATTCAGCGGCAATGTTGTATTTTGCTAACCAGATTTCTCCATTATGTGACTCAGGAATCCAAGAGAACTTACCAGAAAACACTTAAACCTTTTCTATCTCAATTTCTTAATCTGTAAAACAGGGGCAACGACACTTTTACTGTCTACCTCACAGTACTACTTTGAGGATCAAATAAAATAATGTACGTAAAGCATTTAGGAACTAACATACATATTAAGTATATTATAGAAATATGTGTAATTTCTTATAACATGCACATATAACACAAATGTAAAGAACTGTTCACGTTACTGTTTGTCAGCCTTCCAAAACACTCATGTACTCTGCAGGCTCTTCCTCTCTTTGGACTCCCACTGGCCTGGCCAGAATTTCATATTTTTATCTCCTGTTTTCCAAAAAAGCATACCCTGCAGTGTTCCATTCCTCCTGAGCTAAATAATTTTTTGTCAGTTAAGAAATAAACAGTATACCATTTGCCTAACACAAACGGTGAGATGTGTAATATTTTAAATCAGGGGCATTTTTGAAGTTTCCTAAATCTTCTGATGCATGTGACTGCAAAACTCCAGCTGCCTCGATCCACGATCCGAGATGCAAGCCCCATATGAACAATTCAACCCAAGGCCATTTTCCTCCCTGCAGGCACCACTAACCTATCAGCCTGGCCCCATCAACTAGCTGGCTTTCACTTAGAAACACTGTCAGTTCAGATCATCTAGGTAACAAGTTAACAGAGTTACCATTATTCTTTGAGAAGGAGAAAAGAAATCTAGGCAATTAGAGGGTGGAGGGGGAGGGAATGGGGGAAGGGGGGTGGACAAGGGGCATAAAGAATAATTATGATTTGTAACAATATATAGGCTAGTAATACTGATTTAATCAACATATCTCAATGTTCAACCCCAAAAATATGTATAATTGATTTTGATTCAATAAATAAAATAAATTAAAAAAAAAAGAAACACTGTCAGTTAATGCATTCACACTGTTTTAATCTCATTCAAATGATCTAAATTTTAGGGAAAATTAAGCAAATGGTTAGCATATAAAAAGTTTTAAATCTATTGGATTATTTCCATGAGCTAATTGACTAAATGATGAGTTTACCCGTTTGAGGATTAACACTCACTTTGACAGTGAAATTATGTGGAAGCCCTTTGTGACCATCAAGGAGGAAAGACTGAAAGATTAGGAATTTAGAACTCTGCATTTATTTCTGTAACAAAGAGGCCTAAGACGGGTAGGTATTTAAAAGTCTCCCACAGTGGGCACTAGTCTATCTAGCAGGAAATAAAGTGGAAAGTTCAGACGGAGGCAGTGGAAGTCACCTGCCTGACACCGTGAAAGCCAGTTCTACCCTCTTCTGCTTTTGCTTCATTAGAGGGAAGACGACAGGGATGGGTGTAGATGTGATTCCGCCTTAAAGCTGCATCTGTACCCCAAGTCCTACCTTACAGTTCATCAGGAACTAAACATATACAAATACATATTTCAGTCAGGCCAGAGGAATAAGTTCAATAGGTCTACTGTACAGCATGGTGACTACAGTTAATAACAGTGTGTTGTACTTGAAAATTGCTGAGAGATTTTAAGTGTTCTCACCACGAATAAAATGGTATGTAAGACAATACATATGTGAATTAGCTTGATTCAGCCATTCTACAATGTATACATACTTCAAAATATCACGCTGTATACCACGAATACATAAAATTTTTATTAGTCAATTAAAAAAATTTTTTCTAAAGAAAAAATTATACATGTGCTGCCACTCATGTGAACCTATCATGGAAAGGGAGAAGAAAACTGTTTATCCTAGTGGACTAAAGAATCTTCCATATGGGGACTAAGAGGAGTTTCCCTACCTCTACATAACATATGAAAATATACCCAAGTTTTCATTTGAGTTTGAGCACTGGATTTATAAAAGAGCATACTCGGGATACAGACTAACACAAAAGAGAAACACGACACATCCATTCAACAGGGACAATATATGCTACAAATGAGAGCATCTCTGCTCAATTATAATTTTTAAAAAACAACGAAAACAGAGCACAGAGCAGTTGAGTATTTTTCAAACGTTAGGGGAAAAAATTTTGTTTTTATTTTCTAGCCAAGATTTATTGGTAAAAAATCTGAAAATCAAAATTTTTGCTAGGGCCGATCTGCAGCCACTCAGTTGCAAATATCTAGCACTTTCGATCACGTGAGTCAAGTCCTTTGCAGCTGTGCAAACATACAATTGCAGCGTTTCTGCAAAAGGGCTTCCTGAGTCTTTCTCACGGACACTGCTCCTGTTTCCATGGAAATCCCTGCAATTTGTTTGAAAATTCAGACTGTGTCAGCTAAATGGAATCTTGTGTGGCAAACAAGGAAGGGACTGTGTGGCCAAATCAACAGCAACATCACCTACAAAAACCCTCGGCGGAGTGCACTCCGGCTTCCTGAGAGCCTCAGCTCGCCTGCTGGTAACCAGTGACGACTTTCAGAAAGTCTCAAAGCATCTCCTCTGGTCGTGTGAGAGACTTCAGAGCCGGGAGACGTCTCCAGGCACCAGGAAGGAGAGAGAGAACAAAGAGAAACGGGAGGAACTGAAGGGGCCGACCTGAAGGAGGAAGGGTGGAACTGTCCTGAAGTGGGAGCGGGGGGACCCAAGACCGAGACTGTAAATGTAAACGGCCTGGCTGTACCAACAGGCTTCCACCAGTCACATCAATCAGAGCTGCCCATCAGTCCCACACTCCTGTATGAGTTTCCTTCTGGTCTTTTCCTCTCCTGAGAGCCCTGCGGGGGTTTCTGATTGTAAATCATACTCCTCTAGCGCTGGTATGGAGGCTCCTGTCTAAGCTGCTCATGCTGACCCGGTCCTCGGCCTCCCCGGCACACCTCTCCTATCTCTTCCAAGGAACTTTCCAAAGAGAGAAAGAGAAACTGACTCTGACTCTCTCTTGGCTTTCTCAAAGGGCAAGGCTAGTGCTTACAAAGGAAACCAACTTAACAAGAAACTACTTTTTCCCTTTTAGAAATAAAGTGTGAATTTAGGAAGTCTACAAATGATAGCGCATGGGGTCGCTGTGACAGAGGCAGACCTACACAGAGCAGCAGTGCTGAGGGAAGGGAGATTAACGTGTTCACAAGGCCTGTCCTTCAGGGACAGGGGCGGCTCGACTGCAGGGGAACTTCTCTCCCAGCTGCAACAGCAACAAGAAACACTAAAAAAAGCAAAATAGTGAATTCCCAAAAGAGTCTTGCTCTCTCATGACTAACCATGTCTGCCATTTGGAAGAGCTCCTTGCTTCATTCAGCAGAACAGGATAAATAAACCCTACCTGTACACTGAGGGCAAAAACCAGGGGATATGCTGGTGTCCCAGGTCAGAGAAATCAGAGCCGAGGAAACCAGAGCTGCAGCTGTCAGCGAGTCAGGAGACCAAGCACTCCCCAACCTTTTTTTAATCTGGATTTTTGCAGCTTTCTTCTCCTCCTCCTTTAGTAGTGGTAAAAACACTTAATGTGAGATCTATCCTCTGAACACGTTTTTAAGTGTGTACTATAGCATGGTTAACTACAGGCACCCCGTCTCCCCTTCCCCCAAGCTTCCGGCAACCACTATTCTACTCTCTACTTGTAAGAGTCAAACTTCTGTTAAATCCCATGTGTGAGTGAGATCATGCAGCCTTTGCTCCTGTCTAGCTTATTTCACTTAGCATGGTCTCCAGATTCACCCATTGTGTTGCAAATGACAGAATTTCTTTCTCTCTCTCTTTTTTTTTAAAGGCTAAATAGTATTCCATTGTGTACGTATGCCACATCTGCCTTATCCAGTCATCCACTGATAGCATACTTTCATATATTGGCTATTGTGAATAATTCTGCAGTAAACATGCGGGTGTGGGCTATCTCTTTAAGATGCTGATTTTATTTCCTTTGCATACATACCCAGTAGAGGGATTACTGGATACAAGGTAGTTCTATTTTTACTTTTTTGAGGAAGCTCCATCTTGTTTTCCCTACTGGATGTACTGGTTCACACTCCACCAACAGTGTGCAAATGCTCCAGTTTCTCCACACCCTTGCCAGCACGTGCTGTCCTTGTTTTTTGATGACAGCCATCCTAACGGGTGAGAGGTGACAGCTCATTGTTGTTTTAATTTTCACTTCCCAGATGATTAGTGAGGCTTTGGCAGTGCTTTCAATGATGTGTACACAGTCCAGGGCTGGACCAGGTCGCTGACCCCACAGCTGCTGGTCCTGGTGAGTTCCCCAGGGTCCCTGTGGGTCTTTGTCCTAGAAATTTCCAACTTGGGATACACCGATAGTTACAAGCAGACACAGAAGATGACAACTCAACTCTGTGGTTAGCGCTTATAGACCCACAGAGGGGCAGTTGTCATCAGAGTGCAGAGTTCCACCCAGGTATGGAAGTCAGTAATCAGGTACACAAATATGGCTTTGGTCCTCCATAATTAATTCTATTATTAAAAAGCATCAAATTAAATAATGCAGATATCACTACTACAGAAATACTCAAATGTCTTCAAAGAGCCATTCTGGTCACCCCGATGTCTGCAAGGGGGATGCAGGGCTTCCCTTGGGCAGCCAGGCCCCCAGGAGACCCTGCTGCAGGGATAACGTGCCCATGTGTGAGCAGAGGGGAAAGGTAAAGGACCCACCCAGGAAACTGCCACAGAGTCCACGGTAGCATCACTGGGGTCATTTACATCCACTCAATATCCATAATGGCCACTGAGGGGAAATCAGAGAAAAAATTATCATCAATTCACTTTCTTCATCCTTAGTCACACATTCAGTTACAGAAGGACAATCTGCTAAAACTAGAGGAGATCTTTTTTCCGATATTTCTCTCTTACATACCTATAACGAATATTCAAATAACTAAAATGTGAAATAGAAAATGTCTACTAGCTTACTTTGGCCCATTCTTCCAATATCTCAGAAATAAGAACTCTCCTTAAAATACACTCACTAAAATATTTAAAGGAAAAGTATAAAATGTGCTGGACCGTGACATTCTCACCACTGCTTTACTGATAAAATAGCACAGCCTCAGGGAATGTGATTTCATAGCCAGCTTCATCCTTTCTCACTCAGGGACCCTCAACACCTTTCTCTATGATGCCAGCTACTGTTTAAATATTATGTTATCACGATGTAATGTTTGTAAAGCCTTTTAATCATTTAATTAAAAAAAGACCCTGCAGTACAAATATAATCTTAGTGTTAGTCTTAAGATGAATAATCAAAAAGAATGAGAAAGACTCATCCATAAATCTTCCAGGGCAGCAAATCTGGAGGAGGTAAGCTGACTTTGCACAGTAGGAGGAGAGGCGTGAACAGGTGGCGTCACAATAGCTATGCAAACACCAGAAACTGGCTTCACGCACAAAGTCCTCTGATGCAGCACAATACAGGCAGATTCTGGATTTTAGCATACTTTAAAAGGGTGTTTTCCCATTGCCTGTGTATAGAGGACAGGACTTACTGGAGCCCTTTCCTGAGATGGCAGTAGATACCCTGCTCTGAGCCACAACAAACGCATCCTGGTGATGGCCAGGTGAGCGGGACAGGCATTCCAGTCTCAGTGTCTTCCATGGGTGTACTCACTCCCCTTTTATCTACTTTCAGTTTGAGTTCACTTTGTACTTCTTCTGATTTGTTTAGAGTTATAATTAGAGTTCCAGCTGGGTAGGAAATCTATGTGAAGGTTGCTGCCCTCCTACCAACCCGCTGTCGTGTGTTTGTTTCTCTAATGAAAGGAAATTGGAATTCTCTTCCACCTGCTGCGCAGAGAAAAAGTAGGAATTCTGATCTAAGGAAATTGAGAAGAGGAATCAAAACTATTGTGATCATCAGCCTGGAATATTTTAAAACTTAATATTCGGCAAGCCAGAAGGTTAAAATCAATTCACTACAAAGGGCTCTTAATAATAATCTGATTAAGGAGAAATTGATGAAAAAATAATAATAAAAATAATAATTAAGGAATGATAAGAAACAAACTCTTGCCCTATATTGGGCATCTCTGTTTCCTTGATAATAGTCTATTTAAACAGGAGAGAATTACTAGAAAAAAATCTTAAATAAAGGAATAATAAGAGGAGACTAAGAAATGTTCAAGTAAAATAAATACTAATTTAAATGGCATGCTACTGGTGAAAGCCTGGACAGTAAAATGGAATGGATTAGAGTTACCAAAAACAGACTCCAGGACAAATAGAAATCAAATACAGGACAAAGAAACCATCACCAAGAAATGGAGATAAACTGGACTACTTAAGAAATAACATTTGGAAATGGCTATGATGGGTGGGTAAGGGAATAAATTGTGATACCTCACCTCATATATCAAAATAAACTCCTGAAGGATTAAAAAGCTAAAAACAACAGCACGTTCATACAAACCAGGTGAGCATTTTCTAGCCTTTGCATGGGCCAGGAATGTCTGAGAATATAAACAAAACAAATCACAAAGAAAGTGACAGATTTGGCAATGTAAAAATTAAAAGCTTTAGCTTTTAAAAAATTATAGATATAAATAAAATTTAAAACCACATAAAAATGGGAAATTATTTTCCATAAAAATTACACATAAAATATATTAAAAATTGGTTATATTCTAAAACTCCAATAATAATGAACAGTTCTCAGAAAACAAACCTGTAAGTGTTCTCACTAGTAATCAAAGGAAGGCAAATCTGAAAAGCCACGAGCAATTGCATATATTAAGTTAAATTAAGGAAAATTTTAAAAAACTTTTTTATGAATCAACAAAGTTTCATTTTGTGATCCAAAATCATAAATAGCTAATGGGAATATAAACTAGCAAAAACTTTCTGGAAAGCTACTTGCAAAATGCATCAAAAATGTAAAAGAATCTAAAAATGTTCCACTCTCTGACCTAGGAATTCCACTTCTAAGGAAATGAACAGACTGATTTATGTCCAAAGATGTCCATATGTTCACTGTTCATAATAGCACAGTAACTGGAGCAGCTCAAAATATGCAAATAAACTATGATACAACGTAAGGAAATGTCATGTGGTTAGCTTAAATTACCTTTATTCAGAATTTTTAATGACAGGAGAAAATGGTCGCCATATCATATTAAATGAAAATACCCCATATAGGATTACATAGAGGGGATCCAAACTGTAGTGTATATACAGACATGGAAAAAAGACTGGAAGTAAATAGACTGATGTGTTAGTACAGTCTCTAGACACGAGAATTACAGGTAATCCTTATTTTCTCTAAACCTTTTAGTCATTTCAACAGAGAACAAGAGTCAATTCCCAGGAGAAAGAGAATAATTTTGTTTGGCAGTGTCATATATAAACCCCAAGTCTAGTGAGAGGTACAACTTCAGTTTCTCTACTAGCAAGTTGTGTCCTAACGTGGAAAGTGTAGAAACATCTTGACTATAAATCAGTGGTGATCCTAGCTATAACTCAGGCAAAATAAATCCTATCTGGTTCTGAACATGTCTCTGTGGTTCCTCCTCCTAGCCGGCAGCCCCGTAAACGCCAGGCCTGAGAGACTGAGGTGTGAGAGATCACTTCTTGAAGCTGACCATGGCGTTAAACTTTCAGAAGAACAAAAAGAGCCATCCACTGTGATTAAAACTGTCTGGCTTTTAGAGTTTTAATAAAAATCAAGAATTTTATAATGTGAAAACAATACCAACATGAATATATATCATGAAGATATATATCATATCTCAAAATCAAAAGTAGTAATCAAGAAATAAGGGCCGGCCCGGTGGCGCACTTGGTAGAGTGCAGCGCTTGGGAGCGTGGTGGCACTCCCGCCGAGGGTTCGGATCCCATATAGAGACCAGTCCGCTCACTGGCTGAGCGAGGCGCGGGGGCAACGCCAAGGGTTGCGATCCCGTTGCCGGTCCCGGTCCGGTACGGGGGCGACACTGAGGGTTGCGATCCGTTGCCGGACAAGGAAAAAGACAAAAAAAAAAAAGACAAAAAGGAAAAAAAAAAAGAAATAAAACTATCCCTCCAGTTTAATGGTTTCTAAAAACCCAGCATATGACATTAAGTTGCTCAACATATAACTTGTATATGTGTCTGTGTGCACAACGATATGCACGTGTGTGTACCTACAGAGACAGACATCCTATCCAGACAATTGCACACGGACACCTCTCCATGGCTAGTGATGACAGACACACACTTCCTACACCTTCACATCAGAGTGTACACCTCTTCTGAGAGTCTTCCCTATCAAGACTTAGTGAAACAACTGACATACACACGTACAAACACACGCATTCATCTGGCATATGATCTGTAGTTGATGAACTACAGCCACTGTGCTGGAAGGCAACAGGCTCTGGGAGGAGACCACAGCCCTGAACAGGTTTCCGGAATGCTAACTTGACTGACAGTCAAACTTCCAAGAATTCCACCAGGGGTATATTGAAGGATCACCTATACAGGTTGCTAGGAATATTTCACCATCCACACATTATATACACTATTGTGCCTATTATACATAGAAAATATGGGTAGCGCTGGTCATTTGGCTCAGTCGGTTAGAGTGCAGTGTGATAATTCTCAAGTTCTAAGGTTCAGATCCCCGACCAGCCAAATGCCAAAAAAAAAAAAAAAAAAAAAAAA
>NW_007730061.1:174454-184637 GCF_000696425.1 Galeopterus variegatus
GCCAAATGCAAAAAAAAAAAAAAAAAAAAAAAAAAAAGGAAAACATGGGTATTCTTCTTTGTGCAGAATGATTTCCCATCTGCCCCTTATCACATTCCTAAAGAAGACAGAGAGTTTGATGAGGGGCATGTTACAGACACCCAGAAAATTCACACCAGCATCTGTCCCCAATGTAACAGAGATGGAAACAGATACAGAAAAGGAGAAGGTGGGAGTCCTGCATGCAGAATAACTCGCACACTTGTGGCAACACTAACCTGTGAAACTACACGCAAGGGCTATCCCGAGAGAGCTTGTGATGACTGAGACCCTTTCCCGCTCTCTGGCCCATTCTGTCATTGCTAACCCCATTTCCTCCTGCAGACGGAGGGCTGAGGGCAGGCCTCTGACAAAGCCTGGAGGGAGGCTCAGACGAAGCCCCAGGCCAGCTCTGCCCTCTGGCTCTGGGCTTTCTTACTGGGAGTCTCATTTTGTGAAAGTATGAGATGCTTTTTAAATGCAGAAAAATGAGAAAATACCACATGGACACATTTTTACCCACCAGCCAGAATTCATACATGTTAGTATTTTGCTCTATTTGCTACAGATGACATTTTTACCAAAAGAAGCAAAATGTTAAGGTACAACTTAACCCCCACCCCATCACCATTTTTCACCTCTCCCCTCCATCCAAGAAAACCACCATTCTGAAATCAGTATGTGTCATCTCGTGCTTTTCATAGTTTTGCTACCTACATATGTAGGTTTCAGCATACATACGTTGTCAATTAGCAAAGCAGGCCATTTGTCTAAGGGAAAACTGTCTATCAAACATGTCGAATGAGCATGCAGTTCTGGGACAGCAGATTATTCACTTTAACCCGAGGGAAGCTCCGCCATTATGAGCACATCCACCTCCCAAGACCTGCTGGAACGGTGAGCTCGTCTTACAAAAACTACCTCCTGTAGGATAGGTGCTGCGGGAGAGATCGACGGTACACTTTTTTCTAACTCTAACTCCATAAAACAGTCTAACTGCATCAACTCTCCCAAATGAGAGACCCATCTGTGAATGTCATCTTCCACAGGCAAGGGCCTTCAAAATCAGGTAACTCACATGAGGAACAAGCACGTTGACATTAAACTGCCCTCTGTTAATCACCAACCACCCAATGCTTCAGTTCTGCCTTGCGGGAAGGCTAGTGAAGACTGTTTCAAGACTCTTCATGGTATTCAGTGTGGAAACTTAACCCCCTAGACAGGAATCTTTCTACAAGTTGTGCATTGGCTCTCAATATAAACCCAAGAGTTTTAATGATTGTTTAGAGACTTTATAACTCCTGGGAAAGACCTGCAAATCCACAGGAAAAGCAGTACTGTGTCCTGGCATCACTTGCCCACCCACAACAACACACACATTATTTTAATGCCACGTCTAGATGACTGGTAAATAGCATCTCTTCCCACAGCAATCAAGGAGAGACATATTGTATTCCCTTCTAATTCCCTTTAATTTTAAGTGCTACATATTTCAAATCATTAAAGTTTTGGTATGGTAGGCTTCGGCCACTCTTGTCTTCTGATCTTCAAGACAAAGTTCACTCTTACATGCTTCAGGACCAAGAACCGTGATGCTTCCAGCCAGGAGGAGCCTCACCCTGGAAAGGACTGATTCGAGAACATGGTGCTGGCAGAAGTCTGGCAGAGATGGAGGTGGGAGAACCTGGACAAACCCATCACCCCCGAGACCCCCACCACCTGGTCACTGCATCCAAGCCAACCTCATCTCCAGAGGCTGAGCCATGCTGCCCAGGCCTTATTCTTTAGACAATCTGGCTATAGACCCCTCACCAGAATTCAGGTACAACACAGTCTTCTGAGGAACAGTTCTGTATTTTTAAAAATACAACTCCCACTTTTCTCCTTGTCTTTTGTTTTAGAAGGATCAGAGTTAGATTTCATGTTCAACTACTAAAGCTTTCCTTGGTCAAGTTCATTTCTATTTTAAAAAAAACATAAGTAATGCCCTCCCGGGCCGGCCCGTGGCTCACTCGGGAGAGTGTGGTGCTGATAACACCAAGGCCCGGGGTTCGGATCCCATATAGGGATGGCCGGTTAGCTCACTGGCTGAGCGTGGTGCTGACAACACCAAGTCAAGGGTTAAGATCCCCTTACCAGTCATCTTTAAAAAAAAAAGTAATGCCCTCCTCCTTCCTCCCACTTTAGCATGTGTTCTTTATTCATAGTGTTTTGCTTTGTTTTTAACCATGTCGGTGGGGGCGGGGGGCGTGTCCTATGGGAACTCCCTCAACTTTGTGCCCTTCCCCCGTGCCGTTTCTGCACCTGGCTGGGAGTTTCGCTCCTCTTGGGCAAAGCTCTGTGCTCAGTAAGGACGCTGCATTCTCAGGACCTGTCTTGCAATGCCCCTTCTCACAATATCAGCATGCACACGTTCTTCTCCAGCTTATTGTTAATAACAGCAACCCTGCACCTCATTCCCAATCTCCCTGCACCTACTACCATGTCTGGCTGAACCACAGAAAGCGTTCCAGGCCCTTTAAGAAGATTTCAGCAGATGGCAGGTACTCAGGACATGCTTTTGGGACATGAAATGAAAATGGCCCAGAGCAGGGCTGTCTGCTGGACTCACCTCTCTACAGAGTTCCCAAAAGCAAAGAGGGAGGCGGTAGCACCCCAGAGAGCTGCCGTGCCTTTTCCAGGCAAGCCGCTCAGTACATGGACAGAATGCCATGAATACACATCGTCAGCCCTCAGCCCCTCATTTCCACTGCTGTTTTCACGTTCAAAGTCCTCATTATTGCTCCAAAACTCTGATGTGAGTGCTGGTCCAATAACCAAAGCCAGACAGAACGGAAGCCAATTCTGTACTCTTACTCCAAAGAAGGACACTCATGCTTTTTACCCTCACTCTGGTTTTCAAGGATTACGGAACTAACTACAAAGTAATATAACTGATTTTTACAAAATTAAATGCATCAGTATTTGCTCATCTAAATGAGTGCTCCCTTCAAAATACATTCAACTTGTTCTATCAAAATATTTTAATAATTTCTCCTTGGAAGTGTTTGAGAGACAGGTGACAACAGTTCTTCAGCCATCCTTGTGCAGCACCCCTGGGGGGACACAGCCTGTCTGATACACTGATCTCATCTTTTTGGTGCTGTGGCTCCTGCAGAGCTATGTGACACTCCTCCTTCCACTCCCACAGCTCCCACTTACCACAGCACCTTGCAAATTGAGAGTGCTTTGTCATCTATTTGTTGAAGATGAATTGATGTTATATCCTGCACAAAGAAAACACTCTATAGAGTCATCTTGCTTCTTTCTGGCAGTAGGGAAAATTATTTTCTCTTAAATCCATCTCCCCAGTCAGGGTGGAGCACAGCCAGGGTGAGAAGTAACAGACAACTCCATGCAGTGCACCAACAAAGCTACCTACTGCAGCAGACTAGAGCAATGGAGGGTTCGTAATTTTTCTCGTCACAGCCTCCAGCCCCAATTTTGGAAGTTGGTGAAACCTCTCCAAATCACCCCAGAAAAATGCACAAAATTCTGCAAAATGACTTCAGGAGGCCTGGAAGCTTAAAACAATCCACGGATCCCTAGAGGACCGAAGATCACCACCTTACAAGCCCCTGAACTAGAAAGAAAAGTTTGATGTCATAACTCAAGGAGACCAACACTGCAGAGTAAATGTACATTCCAAACAGTGCTTTCCAACGACCTGATCTCTCTGCATGCAGCTCCTAGCTGGGCCTTGCTGGTGGTTGCCAGGCCATCCTGTCCATGGGTGGCAGTTGCCATGCTGTCCTCCCACAGGCAGTGGTTGCTAGGCAGTGACACCTACACTGTTTTCAGCCTGGAATACCAGAACATCATTTCCCATACTAGATTTCAGAACAGAGCCATTCCAACAGCAGAAAAGTCACATGGATATTGACTGAGAGCAAGAATTTCTTTTATTTATTTATTTATTTATTTATTTATTTTATTATTTTTTTTTTTGTCTTTTTCCGTGTCCGGCAATGGATCGCAACCCTCAGTGTCACCCCCGTACCGGACCGGGACCGGCAACGGGATCGCAACCCTCGGTGTCGCTCCCGCGCCTCGCCCAGCCAGTGAGCGGGAACCGGTCTGTATGTGGGATCCAAACCCTCGGGCGGGAGCGCCGCCGCACTTCCCAAGTGGCGCACTATCCAGTGCGCCACCGGGCCAGCCCCTGAGAGCAAGAATTTCTAACTTAGCTTCTCAAAGTAATTTAGGGGTGACAAAGAAACAAAAGCATCTACAGCTGCTCTATAAAAACTCTAAAGGAGACAGAAGAGGCAACCCAGCCAGCATGTGACTCACAGATGTGCAGAAACAGTGAGGAACTACGTGAGACACAAGGAGCAGAAGCATTTAATTCACCAGCTACAGCTTGGTGACGATTACTAACACGGATATGACCCCACACAGACCAGCTCATTACCTGACCTTAACAATAGATTGTCCCTCTACCCTGAACAATCTAAACAGGTCAGGATAAATCCTTTACTAGTACGCAGAACAAAACATGCCAACCAATATGTTCATCATTTCCCACACCTCCATAAATGTAAGACAGCATCTTGACAAAACTCATCTTGAGACCTCTATTACTTGAGGTCTCAAAGAGGCCCCAGAAAATTCTGACTTGAGTTCCATCTTCCAACACACAGAGGACTAACAAATTTTAACCAATTTGCTTAAACGTTTTTTTTTTTTTTTAATCTAGAAAGCCCTCCTTACTACACAGCCCTCCTTACACAGCTCAGAGATAAAAGTTAAATCCAGTTTATGGATCGGGACTAAGGTCCTGAGATCTCCATAGCTAATGGTACACACACTGAGCCAAGAACCCAAGTGAACATCTGGTCCCATGGCCTTGCCTGCAGCCTCCCTTGGAGGACCCCCAATCAGTAGCACTCCTGAACCCCAGACATGGGCACTCAGCCTCCCGGCCCTCTGCACTTGTTTGTCCAATTGGCACCTCCAAAGTCTCATGCCACAGTACACTTAAAAATGGGTCTATCTTATTGTATGTGAATACTGTAATAAAAAAACTGAAAGACTTAAAAAAGTAACATGTCCAATAGAGGAGTGTTAAATTCTTTCCACTCCCCTGACACTGCTCAAGATCTAATAGCTATCTCACAAGGAAGGGGTCTCACCAGTCCCGATCCATGCTCCTAGTGCCCACCCCAACCAGTCCCTAAAATAGTGAGCCACTCTGGGGTGTTCTGCTACCCCAGCTAGTGACTTATGCATGTGGCTATTGGTTGCCCTTGAAAAATACAGGTGACAAAACTCTATGCTTAATAAAACTCCATATTAACATTTTGGGCAGGATTTCTCATTTGCAGGGATTACAATAACTAACTGGAGGGGTTGTTGTAAATATCAAGTATAATCATATAAGCAAACAGCATGGCTCATAAAATGCATGCAATCAAATAGTATTTATTATTCTAAGAGGTGACAGGACAAGGTGAATAATCCACGGCTTTGGGGGTTGAAACCTCTCTGAGCCTCAGTTTCCTCATTTGCAAGAAGGTTACAATTGTGGGGCTGCTGAAAAGCTTAAATAGGAATGGTGGCATTATTTTATAATAAGTGTTGCTTTCTATGTAATAATCTTGCTCTATTATACTGCTAAAATACTTTTTCTGAATTTTAAACCAAAGCCTAATAATGCCGTAATTTTTGTGTAAAGCAAAATAAAAACAGAAAGAAACTGAAGACCTTGCTGTTTTTTACCATAAAATCCACTTTATTTAAAATGTTTTTCTGTTGATGAGTGGAGCCCACCTGTCCACCATTTCTGAAATGATTCAAACACATGAAGTAGAGATGACAGGCTCTCTCTGGAGACAGAACAAATGCTAATTCTTCAAGCTCGACTGCAGCAAGCAAAGTAAAAGCCATGACCTTCTGGCAAATGGAACACAGCCTAAACATTGTCTATCAAACAGCCTAAAGAGCAGAAGATACCTAGTGCAGAGGGAAAGCAACTGAGAAAAAAAGAGTGGCAGCCCCAGGCAGTTCGGGGAAAGCAGTGTAGGGACAGTTCTCAAAACACTGCCAGGCCAGCCAGCAGCCTCAGCATTGCCCAGGATCTCTGCTGGAAACGTGCATTCGCAGCTCCAACCAGACCCACTGAGACAGAAAGTCTTTGGGTGGGGCCCAGCGCTCCTGTGCCAAATGACTCCAGCGTGGTCTGAGAACCTCTGGTGTAGAGGGTGATGAGGGGAGGGAGGAGGCAGGGGAGAGAGCTCTTAGTAGAAAATGGGTTCTCCATGAGGCTGATTTTGGTCATAAGCAATTTTTGCTCACCATCCTTTAGATGGCTAAATAACAGTTTTAGGAAACTTTAATACCAGAACAGGTAGGAGCTCACAGGACAGCTGGATGGAGAGCACTCCTTCCTGGGGGCTCTTCCCATCTGGAAAGACCGTCAAGAAGATAATGCCCAATTCAACTCTTTTACTGCCACGGTTTGTTAGTGATAGATATCAGTGAACGGGCAACTGGGCATGTTAATTCTTTCTCATAAAAAAGCCAGAATTACTTAAACATTAATAATAGTCCCCTTCATTTTGCTCCTCTTTATTCCATGAGACAGATATCCTATTATTAGCAGCTGTTCTGTCTTCCTTCTTGACCTAGGCTTTGCTCTCCTCAAGTCTGACCGCACATGTAATCGAAACCATAAGACCGGGCGGTCGTAAGATGAAGACAGAATGAGGACTCCTCAATTTCTGAAAGCAACTTCTCCTGCTCTGAATTCTATATGGGAGGTGACACCCAGCAGACAGTGGGATGGGAGGTCCCCAGCTTTAGGACCCTTCACAGAAAGACCAAATAAGAGCTATTCACAGATAAGAAGCCTTTGTGAACAACCCGGATCCCAGGGGTGAGGCCGAGGCACCCCCTAGGAGCACAAAACCTGGAAAAGCCACATTAGAAGGGTAAGAGGAGAGGAGCAGTTTAACTTTGACTGAGTCACCTCCCCCACCCAGGCGCACACAGCACCTCACCAAGAGGGGCTCCGTGGGCCTCGGTTTCTCCAGTGGGTAAGAGAGAGCTCAAGGCAGACATCCAATTTCCCCAGCATTCTGGGATGCTTCTCATGGGCCCACTTCTGTATTGCCTCACAGGGAAACTGGGGTGCACTGGCAGGGCTGGACCACCTAAGGATAGCTGGGAACAAAGAAGAAGGCGGGATTCACAGAGACCAGCATGCAGATCTCGCTGGTGACAATGTGTCCCTGCTGGTGGTGACGCCCAACCACAGAGACCAGCTCACCCACCCATGAAGGCAAATGGTGGCTCTGGCTATCTAGGGAGCACAGTCAGCAGTTCTGTCCAGTGTTGGTCTCTGGCCAGCAGTCCAGCCCAGCCACAGGCAGGGAGCCAAACCAGCAGCCCTGTCTAATTGAAGAGTGTAAAACAAGCCCAGAGATGCCGCCCAGCCCCAAAGCCCAGCCTACAATGCTGCCTAATCACAGAGCCCAGCCTACAGACTTGCTAGGCTTCAGACTTCAGCCTAAGTACCCACTCAGGGAGGGAACCACGCTAGGGACCCCACCCAACTGTGCAGCATAGCTTCCAGTACTTTTCAACTAGGGGGCCCAGCCAGTGCCCCCCCCCAACCATGGATAGCAGCCAATGAACCTGAGCCATTTCAGAGCTCAAACTGAAGCTCTACACAACTACAGGCTGCTACCTGCAGCCCCACCTGACCTGGAAACCCAGTAGAACCCCAACCAACCACAAAGCCCAACTTGAAGCCCTACCTAAAAGTGCAAACAAGCCAGTGGCACCACCCAACCTCAGAGTAAGGGCAGCAGCTCTGCCCCAGAGAAACAGACAGCAAGCCCCTCCTGCCTGTGGGTGCTAATAGCTGGCCCATCCAGATTCCCATGCTGAGCTGACTGGTGATGGTCTTTTCCTGCCGGAAGAAAGCTGTAAGACTGGAAGAGGTGACTGCTTTCTCAAATGCACAGACACCACCATAAAGATAAAAGGATCATGAAAAAATCAGGGAAACACGACACTACTGAAGGAAGTTAATAAAGCTCCAATAACCAACACTAAAAGAGATCTATCGACTGACTGACAAAGAATTCCTAATAATCCTCTTAAAGAAGTTCAGTGGACTACAATAAACACAGATAAACTAAATGAAATTAGGAAAACAATACATGGGCAAAATAAGTTCAACAAAAATAGGAGCCATTAAAAAAAAACAAAACAAGAGCCCGGCCGACTGTGCACCAACCAGAGAGGTGCCCCGCTGGAGAGGCCCGAGATCCACAGAGACCACATGCCCCATGGTGCTAGCACACGACTGAGCTAGCACACGACTTGATGAGGTAGGCCTCATCGGCAGACTCCATCCACAACCCAGCCAAGTGCGCGCCAACCAAAAAGGCACCCCGCCGGAGAGGCCCAGGTTCCGTGGAGACCACGCACCCCACGGTGCCAGCGCGTGACCGAGCAGGTAGGCCTTACCTCCACCAGACTCCATCCCCAGCCTGGCCGAGTGCATGCTGACCAGAGAGGTGCCTCCCCAGAGAGGCCCAAGACTTGGGGTGACCACACACCTGAGGCGCCAGTGGGCGACCGAGCAGACACTGAGGCAGCCGTGCCAAATTTGCAGCCCCAGCAGCATCCTAGCCAGACAATAGTGTCGAACCAGTGGATCGTGAAATCCCTTTCCACAATGACTAAGGGCGACCGAGCAGACACTGAGGCAGCCGTGCCAAATTTGCAGCCCCAGCAGCATCCTAGCCAGACAATAGTGTCGAACCAGTGGATCGTGAAATCCCTTTCCACAATGACTAAACATCAAAGGAAAGATACCAGAAATATGAAAAATCAAGAAAATATACCACCAAAGAGTAATAACTCTCAAGCTCTAGACCCTATAGAACAAGAAGCCCTTGAAATGTCTGACAAGGAATTTCGAGTGATAACTCTAAGGAAACTAATGAGATACAAGAAAACTCAGCTAGACAACATGATGAAATGAGGAAAAGTATACAGGACCTGAAAGAAGAAATGTACAAAGAAATCAATGCCCTGAAAAAGAATGTAGCAGAGCTTGCCGAGCTGAAGAATTCACTCAATGAAATAAAAAGCACAACAGAGAGTTTAACAAGCAGGCTTGCAGAAGCAGAAGAGAGAACTTCTGACCTTGAAGATGGGCTGTTTGAAATAACACAGGCAGACAAAAAAACAACCCAAAAAGAATTAAAAACACTGAAGAAGATCTAAGAGAGATATCAGACAACCTTGAGCACTCAAATATCCAAGACATGGGTATTCCAGAAAGGGAGGAAAAAGGAGATTGCATTGAAAACATATTCAACAAAATAGTGGCAGAAAACTTCCCAGGTATAGGAAAAAACAAATCTTCAGATTCAGGAAGCTCAAAGATCCCCAACTGTATTCAACCAAAAAAGGTCTTCTCCAAGACATGTTATAGTCAAATTGGCAAAACTCAAAGACAAAGAGAGAATCTAAAAAGCTGCAAGAGATAAGCATGAAATCACCTGTAAGGGACCCCCAATCAGACTAACAGAGACTTTTCATCACAAACCCTAAAAGCCAGAAAGGAATGGGATGATATATTCAAAATACTAAAAGACAGAGATTGCCAGCCAAGAAAACGTTACCCCACAAGGCTATCCTCCGAAATGAAGGGCAAAGCGTATATTTCTCAGACAAACAAAAACCGTGGGAGTTCATTACCACACAACCACCCTTACAAGAAATTCTCAAGGGAGTACTGGGTTTGGTACCTGAAAAATAACTACCACTGCCATAAAAACCTAAGAAAAATCAAAACCCACTAGTAACATAAAAATATCAACAATGAAGAGAAAAAAAAAGTTTGTCTACAACCCAAGGAACCAACAAATACAGAAGACAAACAGTAAGTCAGAAAGGAAGGAACAAAAGACACTTACGACATCCAAACAAAAATCAATAAAATGCTAAGAGTAAATCAACACTTTTCAATCACAACTCTTAATGTAAAAGGATTAAATTCCCCAGTCAAAAGACACAGACTGGCTGACTGGATTAAAAAGCAGGACCCAGGGCCGGCCCGGTGGCACACTGGATAGTGCGCCGCTTGGGAAGCGCGGCGGCGCTC
>NW_007730061.1:185766-201503 GCF_000696425.1 Galeopterus variegatus
TTTTTTCAGACCACAATGGATTAAAATAAGAAATCAATAACAAATGAAATTCAGGAAACTACACAAACACAGGGAAATTAAACAGCATTCTACTTAATGACATACGGGTCCAAGAAGAAATCAAACAGGAAATCAAAAAATTTCTTGAAATTAATGAAAACAATGATACATCATACCAAAACCTGTGGGATACTGCAAAAGCAGTACCAAGAGGGAAATTTATCGCATTAAATGCTTACTTCAGAAGAATGGAAAGATGGCTAGTGAACAACCTAATACTTCACTTTAAAGAATTAGAAAAACAAGAACAATCCAAACCCAAAGTTAGAAGATGGAAAGAAATCATTAAGATTAGAGCAGAACGATACAAAACAAATGATACAACAGATCAATGAATCAAAAAGTTGGTTTTTTGAAAAGATAAATAAAATTGACAAACCATTAGCACAGCTAACTAAAAAAAGAAGAAAGAAGATCCAAATAACAAAAATTAGAAAGGAAAAAGGTAATATTACAACTGATACCTTTGAAATACAAGGAATCATTAGAGACTAGTATAAACAACTATATGCCAACAAATTTGAAAATCTGGGGGAAACGGATAAATTTCTGGGCACACACAAACTACCTAAATTGAGCCAAGAAGATGCAGAAAATCTGAACAGACAATCAAAGAGATTGAAGAGTTATCAAAAGGCTCCCAACAAAGAAAAGCCCAGGACCAGATGGATTCACAGCAGAATTCTACCAAACATTCACAGAGGAATTGACACCAATTCTCTACAAACTATTCCAAAAGACTGAAACAGAGGCAATTTTTCCAAACTCATTATATGAAGCAAATATCACCTTGATACCAAAACCAGGTAAAGATACAACTAAAAAAGAAAACTACAGGCCAATATCCTTGATGAATATAGATGCAAAAATCCTCAATAAAATACTAGCTAACAGAATACAGCAACACATATGCAAAGTTATACACCACAATCAAGTGGGATTCATCCCAGGGATGCAAGGTTGTTTCAACATATGCAAATCAATAAATGTGATACACTATATTAATAAAATCGTACACAAGGACCATCTCTATAGATGCTGAAAAAGCATTTGATAAAATTCAACATTCATTCATGATAAAGACTCTCTGAAAGTTAGGTATAGCTGGAAAGTATCTCAACATAATTAAAGCCATATATGACAAACCCACTGCCAATATCATCCTGAATGGGGAAGAGCTGAAAGCTTTTCCTTTGAGAACAGGAACTAGACAAGGATGCCAACTCTCACCACTCCTATTCAACATGGTGTTGGAAGTACTAGCCAGAGCAATCAGAGAAGAGAAGGAAATAAAGGGCATCCAGATAGGAAAATATGAAGTCAAACTGTCCCTGTTTGCAGGTCACATGATCCTATATATCAAACAGCCTAAAGCCTATACAAAAAAACTGTTGGAGTTGATAAATGATTTCAGCAAAGTTGCAGGATACAAAATCAACACACAAAAATCAGTAGCATTTCTATTCTACAACAGTGAACATGCAGGAAGCGAAATCAGGAAAGCTTGCCCATTTACAATAGCCACCAAAAAAATAAAATACTTAGGAATAGAGTTAACCAAGGATGTGAAAAATCTCTATAATGAGAACTACAAACCACTGCTGAGAGAAATTAAAGAGGACACAAGAAGATGGAAAGATATCCCATGCTCTTGGATTGGAACAGTCAACATTGTGACAATGTCCATACTATCCAAAGTGATATACAAATTCAATGCAATCCCCATCAAAATTCCAATGACATTTTTCTCTGAGATGGAAAAAACCATTCAGACATTTATATGGAATAACAAAAGACCACAAATAGCCAAAGCAATTCTGAGCAGAAAAAAAAAAAAAAAAAAGCTGGAGGCATAACACTACCAGACTTTAAACTATACTACATAGCTATAATAACCAAAACAGCATGGTACCGGCATAAAAACAGACACACAGACCAATAATGGAACAGAATAGATAATCCAGATATCAACACATGCACCTACAGCCATCTGATCTTCAACAAAGGCAACAAGACTACATGCTGGGCAGGAGACTTCCTCTTCAGTAATTGGTGCAGGGAAGATTGGACATTCATATGTAGGAGAATGAAACTAGACCTGTACCTCTCAGGATATACTAAAATTAACTCAAAATGCATTAGAGAATTAAATATACACCCTGAAACAATAAAACTTCTTAAAGAAAACATAGGAGAAACACTTCAGAAAGTAGGACTGGGCACAGCCTTCATGAATACAATCCCAAAAACACAGGCAACGAAAGGAAAAATAAATAAATGGGATTATATCAAACTAAAAAGCTTCTGCACAGCAAAAGAAACAATCAACTGAATGAAAAGACAACCAACAGAGTGGGAGAAAATATTTGCAAAATGTACATCTGACAAAGAATTAATATCCAGAATATACAAGGAACTGAGAAAACTTTACAATGAAACAACAAGTAACCCAATTAAAAAATGGGCAAAAGAGCTAAATAGGCATTTCTCCAAGGAAGACAGACGAATAGCCAACAGACACACGAAAAAATGCTCAACATCACTCAGCATTCAGGAAATGCAAATCAAAACCACACTGAGATACCATCTCACCCCAGGCTAATATCCAAAAGACTGTGAATGATAAATGCTGGCGAGGTTGCAGAGAAAAAGGAACTCTCACACATTGTTGGTGGGACTGCAAAATGGTGCAGCCTCTATGGAAAATGGTATGGAGGCTCCTCAAACAATAGCAGATAGATCTACCATATGACCCAGCTATCCCACTTCTGGGAATATACCCAGAGGAATGGAAATCATCAAGTCAAAGGTATACCTGTTCTCCAATTTTCACTGCAGCACTATTTACAATAGCTAAGAGTTGGAACCAGCCCAAATGTCCCTCATCAGATGAGTGGATACAGAAAATGTGGTATATCTACACAATGGAATACTACTCTGCTGTAAAAAAGAATGAGATACTGCCATTTGCTGCAACGTGGATGGACCTAGAGAGAATTACATGAAGTGTAATGAATCAGGCACGGAAAGAGAAATATCACATGTTCTTACTTATTTGTGGGAGCTAAAAATAAATAAATAAATACACAAATAAACTGGGGGGTTGGGAAGGGAAGAAGACACACAATTACAATTCCTTGAAGTTGATACAACAAGAGAACAGATATGAGGTTGTTGGGAGGGAGGGAGGAGACAGAGGAGGGAGAGAGGTTTCGATAATGGGCTACAATAATCAACCACATTGTATATTGACAAAATAAAATAAAATAAAATAAAAAACAACACAGCAATCCTAGAGCTGAGGAATACAAAGGCTAAACTTAAAAATTCAATACAGGGGGCCGAACCCGTGGCTTACTAGGGAGAGTGTGGCGCTGGGAGCGCCGAGGCCGCAGGTTCGGATCCTATATAGGGTTGGCCAGTGCGCTCACTGGCTGAGCACAGTGCAGACGACGCCAATCCAAGGATTACGATCCCCTTACCGGTCACCAAAAAAAAAAAAAAAATTCAATACAGAGCTTCAATAGAAGACTTGGCCAAGCAGAACAAAGAATCAGTGAACTTGAAGACAGGTCATTTGATAGTATCCAGTCAGAGGAGCACAAAGAAAAAAAAGAAAGAATGAGAGAGAGTGAAGAAAGCCTACAAAATTTAGTGTACACCATCAGGCAAAGCAGTATATATTATGGGAATCTCAGAAGGAGAAGAGAGAGATAAGGGATAAAGAGTTTATTTAAAGAAATAATGGCTGAAAACTTCCCAAATGTGGCAACAGAAATTAGGCCCTAAATCTCCAAATAAGTTGAACTTAAAACAGTTTACCCTGAGACACATTATGATTAAACTGTCAAAAGTCAAAGACTAAGAGAGAATTTTGAAAGCAGAAGAAAAAAGTGATACAATTAATAAAATGGCAATAAATCCTTATTTATCAATAATTACTTTAAATGTAAATGGATTAAATTCCGCAATCCAAAGACACAGAGTGGCTGAATGGATATAAAAACAAGATTCAATGATTTGCTGTTTACAAGAGACTCATGTCAGCTCTAAGGACACATATAGGCTGAAAGTGAAGGAATGAAAAGAAATATTCCATGGCAATCAAAAAAAAAAAAAAGAAAAGAAAAGAAAGAAAGAAAAAGAAAAAGCAGGGAGGCTATACTTGTATCAGACAAAACAGACTTTAAGTCAAAAATTGTCACAAGACACGAAGTCAGTCATTATATAATGATAAAGGGGTTGTTTAGTCAGGAAACTATAGCAATCATAATAATTTATGCACCCAATATCAGAGTACCTAAATATATAATGTAAAAACAAACAATGGAAAAGAGAAAGAAACAGCAATACAATAATACCCTAATCTCAATAATAGATAAGTCACCCCAACAGAAAATCAATAAGGTAACAGTAGACTGAAACAACATTATAGACCAAATGGATCTAACAGACATATACAGACTATCCCATCCAACAGCAGGAGATCACACGTTCTTCTTAAGCGCATATGAAATGTTCTCCAAGAAAGATCATATGTCAGCCCACAAAACATGTCTTAAATTCCAGAATACTGAAATCATACCAAGTACCTTTTTGAACCAAAATGGTATGAATCTAGAAACAGTAAAAGGAGAAAAACTGGAAAATTCACAAATATGTGTAATTTAAACAATATATTCCTCAACAACAAATGGATCAAAGAAGAAATCAAAAGGAAAATAAAAACATATCTAGAGACAAACAAAAATGGAAAGATAACACACCAAAATTTATGGGATTCAGCTAAAGTAGTTCTAATAGGAAAGTTTATAGCTATAAATGCTTACATTCAGAAAAAAGAAATATCTCAAATAAATAACCCAACTCTACAACTCAGGAACTAGAAAAAGAAAAACAAAGTAAGCCTAAAGTTAGTAGAAATAATAAAGATTAGAGCAGAACTAATTGAATAAAGAAGAGAAAAATAGAACACAGCAATGAAACTAAGAGTTGGGTTTTGAAAAGATAAACAAAATTGATAAAAGTTTAGCTAGACTAGCCAAGAAAAAGGAAAGATGATTCGAATGAACAAAACTGTAAATAATAGAGAAGACATTACAACTGATAAAACAGAAATACAAAGCATCTTAAGAGATCACTATAAATTATATGGCAATAAAATGGATAATCTAGAAGAAACATATAAATTATCAGAAACACACAACCTACCAAGACTGAATCATGAAGATAAGGAAAATCTGAGTGGACCAATAAATAACAAGGAGATTTGATCAGTAATCAAAAACTTCCTAACAAAGAAAAGCCCAGGACCAGATGGTCCACTAGTGAATTCCACCAAACATTTACAGAAGTACTGCCAGTCCTTCTCAAACTCTTTCAAAAAATTGAAGAGGAGAGAACATTTCCAAAGTCATTTTACAAGGCCAGCATTACCTTCATACCAAAGCCAGACAAGGACACTACAAGAAAAGAAAATTACAGGCAAACATCCTTGATGAACACAGATACAAAAACTTTCAACTATACCCCACCCAATGGCTGCAGCCGGTGGCCAGAGATACAGACTTAGAGGCATCTCTCCTGCCTAGCAGGCTGGGCTCCCTGCTTTCCAGCAGCTTCCTTTAAATGAACCACTCAGGCATTTGCTTGTGAAAGTTACTTCCTGCCCACTTGCTTTAAATGGGCCAATTAAAGCCCCCTGCAGGAAACCTGTTTTGATAACACCCTGGACCCAGTAAAGGTACTGGCTCACAGGTCCCCTTCTCTCTGTCTGCACTCCCTGACCTCCGTGTGTAGGTGGCCTCCTCCAGGCATGCTGTGTACTCCCCAGGGTCTGTAAGTAACAAACACTCTTAAACTTTCACATCCTGGTTGTGTCACTGAAGCCCTGCCATCCGACCTTTAAAGGCATGAAGGCCTTAAGGGGACGTACGCAGGTAGGTCTCATGCTGGTGCTCTTTGTCCAGGTCTCTCAGCTGCTGGGGACATTAGTTACCAGCTAAGTTAACAGTTTCATTCAAAATAGTGAGGTGATGGATGTGTCAAGTACTTCAATTATGATAATCATTTCACAATATATATGTATATCAGAGCATCACACACACATCTTAAATACATATAATTCTGTCTGTCAATTACACCTCAATAAAGTTGGGGGGAAAATAAAGTCTATGCAGTATACCACTCTAATGGTCTCAGCAGAAGCCTTTTTCAGTTTTATATGCTTATGGATGGGACTGTATCCCCCAAATAGACAACCATGGGTCTGATTCCCCCATGTGGAGGGACTGTGACACACTGTGAGGGTCTAACCATACAGCTACTCCCTGAGCCACATGCTCTTTCATATGCCCCAGGCTGGCTGACAGGTGCAGGTGGCTGGGCAATAGTTATCAGCTGAATAAATGCATAAATGCACAGATCAATTAATCAATGTGCCCCCATTCTCCAGCTACTGAAATCCCACTCGTTCTTCAAAATCTAAGTTTAAAGGCCTCTTCTCTGAGAAAATTATCTCCTTTTGAGCTGCCAAAGTATTTTGCATTTGTTTCTATTAAGAAATGTTTCACACTGTGTTATATTTATGTGTTAAAAACCCTGTCCCCTTCTACCATGAGCTTCAGGATGCAGAGCCTTTGCCCAAAGTATTTTGCATTTGTTTCTATTAAGAAATGTTTCACACTGTGTTATATTTATGTGTTAATAACCCTGTCCCCTTCTACCATGAGCTTCAGGATGCAGAGCCTTTGCCTTATTCATTTGAGGATTAAGGACATAGGTCTTAGTTTAGAACAGGCCTTTAATAAACAGATGGGTGGAAAGATACAGTTTAATGAAAAACTTAATACTGACTGGTGACTGCATTTTTCTATTCATTCATTCAACACATATTTATTGGGCACCTATACTGGCATGCTATACAGCCAGAGGGGAAACAATGAAGACTGGCAGAATCAGCAAAAGAATTCACTAACTTCAGGACTAATTAATTTCAGATAAAGTCCCTCATTAAGTTACCAATATTTTAATTTCTTAAAATAAAGGTGTTATAATACTAGATCACACTGCAAGGTGTTACACTCCACCATCAAAGTTAATAATAAATGAGGATTAGATAATGGTATGACCGAGGCACAGGTTCTCCCCAGAAAATGTAGCAGAACAAATCTCTATCGATGGCAGAGCAAGTTTTTCACTTAAATTCTCTTTCTTAAAATAAAGGTGTTATAATACTAGATCACACTGCAAGGTGTTACACTCCACCATCAACGTTAATAATAAATGAGGATTAGATAATGGTATGACCGAGGCACAGGTTTTCCCCAGAAAATGTAGCAGAACAAATCTCTATCGATGGCAGAGCAAGTTTTTCACTTAAATTCTCCGCTTAAAACAGTGTATAAGATGCCCCATGAAAAACTGCTTTTTCAGAGATACAATAAAACAAAATCGATACAAGATGGCAAAACACAATCATGTATGTTTTCAAGAATTTTCCAAAGTCCCTTTAACTTAGGATATGACAACAAAGTTCTCCTTGAATTCAGAATAAAGAAAAAAGATTTACTGTCTAATGTGACATATTTCTTTTTAATATACAATGAGAACTAGTCTATACCCAAAGTGTCTCCTTTTGCTGTAGCTAATGGAAAGTTCACATATTTAGGGCTCAAATGCAGTAATAAGCTTATGCCAGTTTATTTCATCATATAATATTTTTAAAATTGGTTAAGTCACTCTGTTTTATGCTTTTTTAAACTGCTAACTAATTCTAACCTTACTCTGAGCTAGCTCACTATACGTTATAAATAAAAAAACAAAGAAAATGTAATGCTGCATTACACTACAATACACTGTGTGTTCACAGTAACTATCTTATGGATCAAAGTCATCTTTAGCTATCTGAACACAGCAGGCGATTGGAATTACAAACAATTTTAAGACTGCTAGCATTACAAAGTACACAAAGGCATTTCTGTTCACAAAACCAAAACATAAACATAATTTGCAACTGATATTTCCAAATAATTTTAAAAGATTTCAAAGAATTTTTAACGAGACATTCAATTTGCTCTTAAATAAAATTTTAATGAGTCATCTCAATTTGAAAACTCATTTCTCTCTTTCTTGCCCCACTTTGTCCCTCCCTCCCTCTTCCCCTCTCCATAGCACCCCTCCATACATACCTCATTTTGAATATCTGGGATACAGTTTTGTATTTTGTTTATTAGTGAGAGAGTTCGACAGAGCTGCATATTGCTTTAAATGGGAGTATGATTTAGTACTTGGCAATTCAAGAGATTAACAATTGTAATAATACATTCAAACAATTAGCCTACTAGGCAGGTTACCAAACTGAATGACTATTCACATTAGGGGAATAAGAAAAGTTGAAATGATCTCATACCAAATTAGAAACATAAATACTCATTATGTCATGATCCGACAAATCCAGATGAACACGCATATTCAACTAGAAAGGTTAAAAGTTTTAAAAGTTCCTTTCTTGCTTCTGAACACACCAGAAACAAAATAATCTGAAAGGTTAATGCTCATTTAATATATAAAAAGGTTTACTGAAAGTTCCCATTCGCTGTATTTTAACTGCTCCACAATTCAGGGGCAGAGGCCAAAAAGTGAATAAAACTTACCCAGTCTTTATTTGGATTAAGAAGAAAAAAGGGGGGGGAGGAGGAGAAGGTAATAATTTTTCCACTAAGATCAAAATCTGTAGTTTGCTTAGCAATAATAATCATAAATATTATGCAATGATAAAACATTTCCAAAGTACCATGACATCTTTCTTTCATTTCACTTTGTGAAGTTCATGGACAAATACTACATTCATGGGGAAACTGAAGTAAAGCAGAGCTGAGGCTATAACCAAGGTCTACAAAGTCTAAGGCCTCCTATGCGTCAATTCAATGTATGCTCAAGAGAGAGCAGCACTAAAGTCCTAATCTGCTTAACGGGGAATGCTAAACAGAGATGAGAACTGGGGTGACTGAATGCATTTCCAAATGGCCACAGTGCTCAACTATAAACCCAAAGGAGGCCCAGCAACAGGTGGAACAAGTTCAAAGATTAGCAACCGATTTGGCCACATTAGACAACATAAAATAGATTGTCAAGACTGTATTATCCCAAAAGATGTACCATTTTAAACTTGGATGCTGAGGAATTAGAGCCTACTTCTGTCAGTTTACGCCAGCCCCACTGCTTGCAAGAACATTAATAAAAGTGTCACTTACTTGGCTTCACATTAGCAACCACCGCCAGACTTTCAGGCACGTGCACAGCGGGGTACCTGCTGTGTTCTCCTGCACCTGGATTATTGCAGTATTCTATGACCTCTACATGTCCAAGAGGAACACTCCACTTCAGTAAGTACCTCTGGCTGGCTATAGCACTGCTTTCATGTGAGGTGCTGAAACAGCCAGAAGATGGTCATTTTATGAATAATTACATGAACAAGTTACAATGCATTTCATCCCTTAGATATCCAAATGAGAAACATTTTAATTGCTGAATTATATTACTTCTGACTTTCTTAAGAGTAGTTACCATTTGGTTCCACAGTGAGGCCTCCAATTAGATGAGAGAGTGGGGTCTCTTTTCACTCTCTCATCCAGAAAACATGGGGGAGAGCTGCCAAGTGACATACTCCCCAGGAAGCTCAAAGGTTTTCCACAAAAGCTTAAAAGGAAGGAACTGGAGGCTTACTGATGACTATATGACCAAAGATGCTCGAGTATTCTGGAGAATTCTTATTATAAAATGGAATATACATGCAGTGAAACACAGAAAACACCCATGTACAGTCCAGCAGGCAATGCTAGTACAAATATCTGTGCAGCTTCTACCCAGGTCAAGGCCATACTGCTGCCAGCCAGCACACCCTGGAGTCCTCCACATGCCCAGGAAAACCCCAACCCTCCAGAAGCAACCATTGTTCTTACTTTGAGTGATAATCACATTTCATTTTTCTTCAAGGTACATTTTAAAAAATCAAAATGAAGAGAAGAATAACTAAAATGTCAGATCCTATGCTTTAAACTTAAATATTTCACTTATTAAGAGACAATCCACACCCAAGGTATCCACTTCCCTCGGGGCCCAGAAAATTTCACTTTCTAGTACCACATCTAGTCCAAGTGGAGAAAGAAAGGGAAGGAGGCACAATTCAGACACAATAAGAAGTAAAACACGTTGGGTATTCTATGAGTGAGAGTGTGCCTTCACTTTAAAAAAAAAAATGGAAATGCATGTGAATTCTTAACAAAAGTTCTACTCCTCCACTGTGAATCTAAAATCTCCATTCCTGTAGAGAAAGTTTGGAATCATGGTGCCCACAAAGCCTGTACCAGTCTTCTTGGGGGCTATCTGAACATTTTAGCCTAACCAAAGTGGGTCCTCATCTCATCACCCTTGGGCAGCGTTGCTGATAATCTCATGCTGGCAACACATCAATGAGAAATGAATTATTACTCATTACTGCACTTTGTAAAAAAACAAGCTCAAACCATGTCATCTATGGCGGTGGGGTGGGGTGTGGCATTATTTTAAGAAATACCCTTGGTAGTAAACACAACTAAATTACTTGTAAAGTATCAATTTTTATTCATCCTTAAGGCATATCACTTCCATCAGTTTGAGAATTCTAACTTTAAACCGTACAAGGGCCGACTCTGCTCAGCCCCTCTTCAGCACGGGCCTCCGTGGGGCTGACACTGCTGTGGTTTGGGAGCAGCAGTTGGCCCACCTGCCACACCAAGACAAATATTGATTACGAATAAGGACAAGATTCAACAAGAAACAGCCATGTTTGCACAGGACTTTGCTGCTTACAAGGTCATTTCACATATACAATCCTGTGTCTCACCCCTATAGTTTCCAAGGTAGGCAGGACAAGCATGAATATCCCTGATTTGTGGGTGAGGAAGTGGGGATGAGTCAGCTGTGCCCTAAGGCCAGCTCAGTGAGAACTAACAGGTGTTACTCGAAAAGGGGGAGTTTCCTGGACAATTAAACTTGGAAGACATTCTGTTCAATAAATGTTAACGGTCTCCATACTGCAGGAAGCACCTCATAATACAATACTAGAAAAACAGGAGTAGAGACGTCTTATTCTTGATATGCATTACTCTGAAAACTTCTCTAGAGCAGCCCAAATTTAGCATATCTCAAGTCACATCCTTTCCCAGCCTACTCCTTCAGTTACGGCTCCAAAGCAGGAATACGACTGGCTTCTTATTTCCACCCCTGTGAAGCTAAGGGTGCGTGGATGTCACCAGGGTCACTGTGTAGAAGTAGCCAATTCAACGATAAAGGCTGTCACTGATGAGAATCAAACAGGATTCTTTATTTAAAAAGGAGGGGGATCGTTAAAATTGTGATATGCTTCAGACATTTTGCAGTTGTCATAAAATAAGTGAGGACGATAAGGAACAATGATAAAACTGTTATTTACTGGGCAGCTACACGCCAGGCAGCGTGCTAGCAGTTTAATGAACATTCTCACCTTAATCCCTACAAGAACCTGTGAGATCACTGTTGTCATTGTCATCATCATTTTTATGATTATCATCCCTACTTTACAGGAGTCTGAGGCTTACAGAAAGTGGGTAATTTTTCAAAGTTATGAGAAGGTGGAGCTGGAATACAGCTCTGAGGAGCCTGTCTGCACACTGTGAGCTCTTAAGTATTAATCTATACTTCCTCTCTGCCTGGGACTCTTAAAGTCATGGTGAGGAGGGTGGGCAGATCTAATTTGCCAGTTGGTAAATGAGGATGATAGGCATGAAAAATGTGTCTTATTTAGAGGTGTGCTGGTAAATATTGGCTCTCACTGGGAAGAGAGGGCCCTGATTTGCCGTGTTGGCCAATTTCCATGGTATAAATACTCCCATTGCGAATAATTCCAAGCTACCAATGGCTCAGCAACTGGCTCCCAAAATTTCTGAAAATTTAACAATTGAATCTCGTATGACATTATCAGCTGGCACCACTTTAGCTTGTATTATTTTACACAGCACCAACAGCATTTTATTTAATTTACATCAATCACCTTATAATCTACCTACATTTAAAGACCCTTTAACTTCTTCAATATCCTCAACCTACTGCAATATTCTATGTGTTGAAGAATAATTCCAAAGTACAACTATTTTAAGTCAAAGAAGTGATAAAGTGCTACTCATTCTCTTCGTTCACAGTAAATATGAATATACCCAATTTAATTATATTTTAAAAATTATCGAAAACATATTTATAGAGAAGCAGCTAAATAAAAAGAAAATTTAAACAATGATCAAAAGAACTATAGTTAGGGCCGGCCCAGTGGCACACTGGAGAGTGTGCTGCGTGGCGGCGCTCCCACCGAGGGTTCGGATCCCATGTGGAGACCAGTTCCCGCTCACTGGNGATATGAGCTTATAGCATCAAAGTTTTATAGGTATTTTTATTTAAAGAGAATCCATACACTCCCACTCACACCTCATATATGGACTTATGCAGAGCTCAGAAAGTGACTTTTTTAAAAAACTAAATGTTTTCCAACATCATAAGAAGTGATAAAGTGCTACTCATTCTCTTCGTTCACAGTAAATATGAATATACCCAATTTAATTATATTTTTAAAATTATCGAAAATATATTTATAGAAAAGCAGCTAAATAAAAAGAAAATTTAAACAATGATCAAAAGAACTATAGTTAGGGCCGGCCCAGTGGCACACTGGAGAGTGTGCTGCGTGGCGGCGCTCCCACCGAGGGTTCGGATCCCATGTGGAGACCAGTTCCCGCTCACTGGCTGAGCGCGGTGCGGGCGCAACACCGAGGGTTGCGATCCCGTTGCCAGTCCCCGGTACGGGCGCGACACCGAGGGTTGCGATCCCGTTACCGGTCAGTAAAAAAGACAAAAAGGAAAAATAAAAATAAAAAAAGAACTATAGTTATTTAAAAGGGTTATAGAAGAAACTCAATTCAATTTCTAGCTCCAACATCAGCCTTATTTAAAGAGTAAATAAACCTATATGTACCTAATTCCTACCAGCAGAGACTTGGTGACTTACACCGAATTCATTTAAAAAGAAGCTTGTTATAAGGTTTCCCTTAATCATAAGACTAAGTTTTAGTATTCAGACCACTTCAGTTTGAATAAGAAAATGAATGAAGTCATTCCCTTGTTCTGAGACGTTAATAGCATATGCAGTTATAAGGCTAATATGATGAATTAAATGTATTCTTACCGTGAGCTAACTGTGGCACACATTAACACATCATTTAACATGAAGATTCGGCGCTCTTTGGTTTTAATAATTTCTCCTCTGTCATTGTAAACCGTTTCTATCATATCATCAGATCGAATGAGGTATCGATTTCCACTGCTGAGAAGCTGAGTATTCAAAACACTTGACACAGTTACCACAATCGAGTTTATCCAAGAAAGAAAAAGGATAAGAAAAAAAGTCTTGCAAAAGATATGAGCTTATAGCATCAAAGTTTTATAGGTATTTTTATTTAAAGAGAATCCATACACTTCCACTCACACCTCATATATGGACTTATGCAGAGCTCAGAAAGTGACTTTTTTAAAAAACTAAATGTTTTCCAACAGCACTGTTTGCAGTTTACCCTCAACAGTGAAAGGAATCTATCTTTCCTTTGTAAACACAATTTCTATGGCTATCAAAGGAGGGCTTCCTTCCTTTTTATCTGTCACTCAAGACTTCTCTAAGTACAGGCTTCATTCCTCACAGGCTTTCACTCCAGTTAACCATTCTCCAATTTATAACACTAGATCAACCAGGAACATTTACAAATAGAAGTAATTACTTCGTGATTTTACTTTTTCCAAAGTAAACATAAGTAAGTGAGCATAATTTAGTAAACATCTTAACTTCTTATGACATGCCATATTTTATTTCACTGAGCCAAACAAAATAACATCAGGTCTTTGGAAAGATGCTTTGTATTAATCAATAAAATGGTAAGTCATATAGAAGCAATACTTATTATAACAATTTATCCCAAAAGAAAATTCAGAGTCCTTAAGCCCAGATGATCTACAGCTCTCTGATCCTAAACCTACACTGGCTACCCAGCTCTGAGCGGTCAGCACAGACTCCAGTCAAACTGTTTGACTTTTCTTGACATGCCATATGAATAATGAGGCAACGTACGTATTTATGAACATGCGCTGATGCATACTCTCCTCTCCCCGTGCCTCTGGGCTTACTGTGCACCACGTGTGCATTCAAACATTCAAGTAGTACAGGGAAGCATGATTTTAAATATCATAAACTATATCAATAATATAACTGAATGCAATTTTCTGCTTATAAAAATTCATACATAAATCATTTAGAGAACTGGGGAAAACCTCTGGCTTAAAACGTATTACAATAAAGTTCTCACACTTAAATTATTGAATGTCATTATAAGAAAGGAAATTATCCCTATGGACAAAAACAAAAAGTGATTTTATTAATTACATAAAATAACTTACATTACATTTATTATATGTAATTATTTAACAGCTCATATAAATTAACATCTCCCTGTGGACCAGGTCCTTAAATAAATATGGTAAAGCCTACACAAAATCAGAGTATTGCTGTGAGAAAATGATTTTGTAAATATAAACCTGAAATATAGCCTTGCAAATACACTGCTCTTCTTCTGTGTTCTGCAACACTTTTTCATGATAACTACAGCTTAGTCCGTGCATAGGTGGGTACAAACAAAAATGTTTGNTTTGAGGATCTAATGAATGTATGAATCCCTTTCCTAAAAGAATGCAAAGAGAAACTGTTACGGTTCTGCATACAACTTCCCTGACCTGCCTACATCCTGTATCCATCCACCCCCGGTAAAAAAAACTCTGGGCCAAGGGAATTATTCCAAATGTTCCAAAAGATTAGTAATAGGTGGCTGATATAATGATGGCTTATTAGTACAAAACAACAACTATTTTAGCATAGAGTTGAAAAACATCTCTCTCAACCTTGTTCAGGTATCTCTCGTTGATGGCTTTGGCTATTTGTTTAATTTCACAGCGTTGATCGGCATCTCTTTTTCTTTCATTTAACTTCTCTGCTAACGTTTCGAGCTCCGTCAGTGCCATCTGAAGAGGCAGCCTGTCAGGATGTCCTTTGGATGTATTCTTCAACATATCCTGTGAGCAACAAGGTAGGATGGTAGGCGGTTGTCACGTGCTCACTTCTAACTCCCACAAGTAATTGTGCCACTGACAAACTGACAACTGGAAAGATGGCAATGACATCAGTGACTTCTGGGGAAAAACAAAGTAAGCACTTGCGAAAGAATAATAAACTACATGAATCACGATTTGGCTGAACATTTGAACAGCTTCCTTTGCAAAAACAAAATCAACTTATTAAATGGCATTGCTGATAAAAAAAAGTAGCACTTGACAATAAAGGACACTGTAAATATGAATGTTCCACAATCTTAGCAATATTGTGCTCTCTGTAACTATGTTCAAGACAGTGATTAGGTTGTTTTTCTCAAGTGAGTTGAACAAATGAACTCATGCATAGATGGGTCCAGCCACTATTTTCAGAAGATCAGTTTCCCAATGTTAAATGTGCTGCAGTTTTGCCATGCTGACTATACCCTCAGTGTTGACTCACATAGAAGGGTCTCTTTCTA
>NW_007730061.1:202629-205845 GCF_000696425.1 Galeopterus variegatus
AAAAAAAAGGAGGGGAGTTAAAAAGACGAGCATCCTGTTGAATTCCAGTACTCCTAATGCTCGTATAAAGACTAAAGGTTGGCAGGCAACATACAGAGCCACATTTAGTTCTGAAAAATGACGTTTTAAATTCACATTTGCCCCTTCACCGTCAACATGTCCTGTGTGAGAGCTGTCGCAGAGCAGGGTCCGACTGTCCGCAGGGCTGTCCGCGTGCCGCACCCCTCAGACCTTCTAGAACCAACTAGAGAGGGCGCGAGCGGGCATGGGGGCTGCCGTCCACTGAAGAGAGGAGCTGACACTGTGAGGGCACTGCAGGAAGTTCACAGGAAAATGGAAGTAAAAGATAATACCAATCCTCCCATGAACTTTCTGAAAAGCCCTCATAACTGCAAATGAATTATGGGAAAGCGGGGGGACTGGCCTCATGAAAATGAAGTCATTTACCTGGAGCAGAAGAATGAACTGCGGAAACCTCTGGATGGGTTTCATCATCAGACTGTAGAGCGTGATTCGATCCGGACTGGACTCCTGGCACTGCTGTGAGGGGAGGGCAGAGGCTCACTGCGCAGCAAGGTCCTGGAGCCCTCCCCAGCCTCCCCTCAGCACAACACAGGAAAGTCAGGACGGGATTGACTGGCTATTCAAGAACCTACACCTTGTCTTTAGCTCTGTGAAGAAATTCCATCAAAATTCATTTCAAAATACTTTCTACTCCTGTTCTGGGGAAGAAGTCGCTCTAGCTGTCACTGTCTGTCTTGTGGAAGGGCCAAATCTCACTACTTTAGGCTTAGCTCTGGGTATGAAGAATTCCCTGGGGCAGGAAGAGTGGGCGATTTCAGGGGCTGTCCCTGGTGTCTTTGTTCTGGCTCCAGTTTGCCCCCAGGAGAGGTTGGCAGCCTCTTCTGGTGCCACAGGCAGAAGAAAGTCCTGGAGCCTCTCCCTGCAGCAAGGTGGCTACCTCTCTGAGCACCATAAGAGATGCTCAGCTGGGCTGGGCCATTTACACACTGGGGCTTGTGGGTGGTCCTGACCAGGGGCTGCACCTCAGGTGTGCCCAGTTCCCTCTAGCTCAGGGAGCTGCGCAGTGCAGACAAAGGAGCACAGGCTCAGCCAGGCCCTGGCTTCTCAGCTTGCCGGGCACCCGCTCTCTGAGACTCAGTTCCCTGGGCTATGTAATGGGGATCAGGCCCGTCCATATTCCAAGATTTCCTAGCAGCTGGCAAGCTAAGCAGTGTGTGCTGGGGTCGCTGCCATGGTTGACATCCTCAGCAAGACCATGACAAAATCCTCAGAGGAAATGAGTTTTTAACTCAATTTGTGTTTTCTTTCCTCCTGAGAAAGAAATGCTGTAATAGCAAAAGGACACCAAGTACCACACACTCCAAAGTTGAGAACTGTGAATTAATCACTCAGCAAACCTTGATCAACCACCTGCTACGCTCCAGCAACAGCAGGAACGACTGTATTAAATGAGAAAGGAGGAGGGAAAATATTCTGGCTTAAATAAAACACGGCTGTTGGCAAGAATACTTGCCCTGTGTTCGCTCACCCCAGGTAGCAGAAGTTTCCGAGAATACAGTCCAAGTAACAAGAGCACATTTTGTTCCAAGGCTTTACGATGCAAATGAGGGCCTCTTACAAATGAGGCTGGCTCCAGTGGACGGCCATGGGGGGATTTTAATCTGGTTCAATGTGCAGCAACCACTCTTATGGATTTACGTCACAGCCTCTGACATGCATCTCATGACTGGGGAAGCCCTGGCCGCCCACTGATTAAATAACACACATCAATATCCATGAGGGGAAATGTACTCCATCACTGCAAAGTCAGACGCCAACAAGGAAGGCCCTCAGCTCTCTCCACCTGACATCAGGCAGAGCAAACCAACATCCCACATGTGGGGCTCACCCTTAGGGCTCTGCCTTTCCAGGACCTTGCTTACTGCTGTGACACCAAAGAGGGCATTTTCCATTCCAGAACACAGATGCTATTTTCTCGTTATTCCTAACATGCTGAAGGGTAGGAAGAAAAAGTTACTATGGGCCTGATCTTAACTTTCTTTCTGTCTATTCGTCTATCTATACATTTTTAAGGATGTTCAAATAAAAG
Source organism: Galeopterus variegatus (assembly GCF_000696425.1). NCBI lineage: Eukaryota > Metazoa > Chordata > Mammalia > Dermoptera > Cynocephalidae > Galeopterus > Galeopterus variegatus. The sequence goes on from NW_007730061.1 coordinate 204,743, forward strand.
TTACATTAAGAACTAAAATTCATCCTCATTTCTAGCATTAATCCAATACCTAGGGCACTGTTGGTACTGAAATCTTTATAATAAATAACATCATGCATTTAGAGGCAAGGTTTAGTAGAATTTCATTATGAAGTATTTTGACATAGAGCTTGTCATCAGAGGATATTTAAACCCAAATTAAAAAAAAAAAAAAGTGCTTACCTTTAAAAATTCAAGAAAAGCAGGCTTTGTAGCACATGTTTTCTTGAGGACTGCTACAGCTGTGCTAAAATTATTTACATATTCACTGTAAGCATCTAGTACCATGGACTTAGAAAACTGAAACACAAGAGGAAATTAAGAGAAATAACATAGAGAGTCCAAATACTCCCTTTTCCAATTTAAAATAGAAGATTTGAAACCAGCCCTAAAATAACCTTCCAGTCACTGCGATATTTTCATAGGCTAAACTTCATGGTAACTGTGATTTGCTTTTCTTTAAGCAAGCTTGTTAGAATTGTTTAAATGGCTAGGTGGTCTTACTTTGCAGACCCCAATGTGCTGTCAGGCATCCTTGTTGGAAACCGAGGTAATTTGGGCTTCAATTAAGAACTGCTCCTGACTACAGACAAATAAGGATGATGACAGACAGACATCCTCCTCTGAACTCCTGCCAAGCTTCACTTGGATTTGACTTCCAGGTAAGAATGTCATGCAACTCGCTGTTGGGCTGACCTAACATCCTGAGAAACAGGCACCAACCATTCCCTGGAAATGCAGGGGGTGGGGGTGGGGGGCAGAATTAATCCCATTTCTCTAGGCTGAGGCGCAATGCCGTGTATGTTCATTTTCTTATTTTCCTAAAACCATAAAGGTTTCAAGAGGCAGAAACATTTGCCCTTGGTATCAACTTCCAGAGGCAAAAATCCATTCAGTTATTCCTCTAAGATACCACAGGTACTCTAGGAGACGGCAGCATCCCTAAGTAGAGATTTGGTGTGACTGTCACGGATGGAAGAAAGGCTTCCCAAATGTCCATCATCGGATGAGTGGATACGGAAACTGTGGTATATCTACACAATGGAACACTACTCAGCTATAAAAACGAATGAAATACTGCCATT
>NW_007730061.1:207286-209618 GCF_000696425.1 Galeopterus variegatus
CCGAGGGTTCGGATCCCATATAGAGACCGGTCCGCTCACTGGTTGAGTGCGGTGCGGACGCGACACCGCAAGGGTTGCGATCCCGTTGCCGGTCGCGGTACAGGCGCAACACTGAGGGTTGCGATCCCGCTACCGGTCACGAAAAAAGACAAAAAAAGGGGGAAAACAAACAAACAAACAAACAAATAAATAAATAAAAGATATTTTCATTTAAAAAAAAAGTTCCCACAGCAATTATTTAAAGAAGAATGACAAAGGTGAAGTTAATATATAGACTAGAGAGGAAATCAATACAAAATAAATATCTAATATATCTTTTTCTGTTTATCTTAAGGATCTATGAAGAGTATCATGCAAATGTTTTAGGTAAGAACTTTGTTTCCATGTTGTATTCAAATCATCCCGTAATTTATATACTTCATCAAGAACACATACAAATTGTATAGAAAAAAAGGTTATAGCATTCAGTACTATAGCATTCATTTAAGTATATGAACACTTTTTAAAAAACATTTCAAGCTCATATCCCTTTACAGTATTATTATCTTAATTACAGAAACTAATCTGTTTTATCCGTAATCTTCTATAATAGAAAGCTAGCCAATAAACAATATATACCATTCATGCAGGGAGCAAACATAAAATGACTCAGCACTGCCCAGATGCAGGAACTTTTTGCCACTGTTTTCCAGGCAGCTGTTTCTCCCACCAGGAAACATTAATGTAAGCTGTTGCAACATTATATTCCTGCATCACAGTGTAAGGCCAAAACCCTACACAACAAAAAACTCTAGATCAAAGAGCAAAAGTTTGAGAGAACACCTAAATATATTCCCACAATGCATGTTCTATAGTTCCCGGGCATGGAGAACCCTGCACACAGAGAGAGAGACCTAGATCAGGAGGCAAGCTAACATAAGTGGGCTTGAATGTGGCCGTTTTATAGTATCACCAAACAAGCAGAGTCCTAACGCAGCAACCATAAGCATTATCAAACTGTACAGTGGTACATCCAAGACTAGACAAAGAATTCAAGTATACTGTTAAAACTTTTCAGACATGGTTTTTGCCCTGCACCACTACAGGCGTTCCTTGGTCTCCCTGGTCAATGTCCCTAGTGTACACACTTGGCCACAATGCTGCTGCCTCAGCCCGGCCCTGAAAGTGAAGTGCATACTTGTCAGCCTGTGGGTCTGAGTATGCCAGTCTAATTACCGAAGCCACGAAGACGTCGCCGATCATTTCCACTGAGTCCCACTCAGATACGCGGCTGGCCAGTGCTATCTGAAACATGGAGTGGCACTGCAGGATTTCTTTGACACGGTAGAATACCATCTTCAGTTTCCTCTCACTCAGAATCTTTGGCTCCATCTCAGACAGTGGTTTCTCATATTGCTAAGACAAAATAAGTAATGACGGTTCAGACATTTTAAAGGGCAGGGAAAAGAATATATAAATATTCACTTGTGTAAATTACATTTATTTCAAAACAAATCACGTGTTGATGTTGATACACAAACATGATACTTAAATTCTTTTAAGAATTNAAAAAAAAACCGGGGGGGGGGGAGAAGATATAACAACCACAATTACTTGAAGTTGACAAGACAAGCAAACAGAAGGGACATTTTTGGGGGGGAGGGAGGAGAGGAAGGAAGGAGGGTGGTTTTGGTAAGGGGCAAAATTAATCAACCACAATGTATATCGACAAAATAAAAGATGAGTTCCAGAATAAAAAAAAAGTCATAGAATTTACAATACACATTTTAAACTAATCTGAATCCACCTTCAAACACACTATTGTACTTCACAATAAATAAATAAATAAATAAATAAGCAGATTACTCTTCATAATGGGGGTGAGCCATGTCCAATCAGTAGAAAGCCTAAATAAAATAAAGATTGACCTCCCCCAGGCAAGAGGGAATTCTCCCCCACCCCCCAAAAAAAGAAGAAAGGCTTCCATCTAAATTATATATTATTTTTTTAAAAAAAAGATGTTTTCTGGGCCGGCCCAGTGGCGCACTCGGTAGAGTGCGGCACTTGGGAGGGCGGCAGCGCTCCCGCCGAGGGTTCGGATCCCATATAGAGACCGGTCCGCTCACTGGTTGAGCGCGGTGCGGACGCGACACCGCGAGGGTTGCGATCCCGTTGCCGGTCGCGGTACGGGCGCAACACAGAGGGTTGCGATCCCGCTACCGGTCACGAAAAAAGACAAAAAAAGGGGGAAAACAAACAAACAAACAAATAAATAAATAAAAGATATTTTCATTAAAAAAAAAGTTCCCACAGCAATTATTTAAAGAAGAATGACAAAGGTGAAGTTAATATA
>NW_007730062.1:0-507 GCF_000696425.1 Galeopterus variegatus
GACACTGAGGGTTGCGATCCGTTGCCGGACACAGAAAAAAGACAAAAAGGAAAAAAAAAAAAAGGGGGGTATATGTAATTGGAATACTAGAAGGAGAAAAGGACAGAAAAATGTTGTGATTGTAAATTAGATTATTAGACATTGAAGCTACATATTTAGTATTAAGTCAATGGTGGCTTTAAAAAGGAGGTTGGTTAGCCTACCTATAAATTTTATGTATTCTCATTATGTGTGTTTAAATATCTGATTGTTAAGTTTATCATTCCCTTGGTAGGAACAGCCTGGATGATTTTCCGCAGTGAAAGAGTTAATTGATTATTTCAACTCAAAGATGAGTAATCTTTTTAGGGCATAAGGGGTTGAGAGTAAGAGATACAGAAAACAGCATAATATAAAAATAAAATCACCTCCAGAAATCAGACATATAGTACAGAATTTTTTTTTTAACCATAAGATTTACTTTATGCTGCGTATTCCTACATGTCCTCATTAAATGGATACAGATTT
>NW_007730062.1:1046-55600 GCF_000696425.1 Galeopterus variegatus
ATTTTTATTACAGGGAAAACAATATGACTATTAATAGAATGATGATAGCTTAGTCTTAAGAGATGTGAGTCATAAAAAAATGAGTAAAAAACTTTCAAAAGGGTCTCATTCACCAAGAGCTGAACCTCTTACAACTTCAGGAATTTGTATAGTTGCTGTGATTGCAACGAGGCCTTCATGCAAATCTGATTTTCCTAGCTGAGAATTTCCAGCACTTGCCTGTCAACGATGTGTTGCTACTTGACTTACCTGGCCTGAGTTACAATATCTAGCCAGCACTGTACTCAAAAGGGAACCTGAGCCCTTTAGCATCCATTCATCAGGTCCAAAGAGTTTCAGGAAGCTTTAAGCTGATGGTGCAGTGGGACAAAGCTTTCTGTTCAAAGAACAGTATTTTCCAAAACAAATAGATTAAACCTCATTCCAAGCACACTCTTTCCCTGTTGCTAAATTGAAATCCATTCTTTCTCCCAACCCTATTTAGGAAGATCCCACTCAATGGATCTTCCCAAAAATGCCCAATAGAGTTACATCTTCTATAGCAGATTTAATGAATGAGCATTAAGGGCCAAAGTCTAAACTGAGTTCAGGATCTCACAAAATCTGCTCTACGTGCCTGGCTAAGCAACATGGCAGGAGATTTTCCATCTTAAGTAGCTAGACACGCCATGCATCTGAAATGAGCAGTAGGCTCCAAAATGTTCACAGCATGTTGCCGCTGAGTGTTTTCTATCTTCTTTAGAATATAAGCTGGAATAGTTTTGTTCTGTTTTCTCTGATTTTTAAAAATTCATACAACAAAACATGACGGGAGGAGAGACAAGTCAAGTCAAACAAACAACTCCAAAAAGACAAGAAAAAACAGTCTGATGGGACAAAGTAATCATCAGAACTAAATTAAGATATGACACAGATGCTGGAATTATCAGACAATAATTTGAAATAACTGATTAATACTAAGGGCTGTAATGAAAAAATAGACAGTATGCAACTCCTAATGGGTGATGTCAACAGAGAGATGGAAACTATAAGAATCAAAAGGAAATGCTAGAAATAAATGCGCTCCCAAGCAGCGCACTGTAGCAGTGCGCCACCAGGCCGGCCCTCTCAGCATTTATTCTTAAATAACACATCCAGTCTTATTATGGAGAGTCACAAATAGCATATATAAATTTAAAAGTCCAGGCATTTAAAAAAAATACATGTAGACTTCTATCCTTAATTCCAAGGAAACATGGAGAGCTATTTATTTTTTAATATCAGCATTATTTGGGTGGCAACCTTTGAAGGTTTTCTTGAACTGGAGAAAGACAGTGATTCATCTTACCCTGACAAAGGCAAACCCCAGACAGGTTTGCTGATTCTCTAAGAGGCAGTCAGGGACACTTATTAACCAACACTTTTTCTTCTCAGAAGCCAATTAGTTTTGATGGATGGTTTTTATCAAATAACTTTTAAAGAAACTGTAATGTCTATACTGAAATTGTCCTTTGCAGGAATCAATTTGAAAGAGCAGACCTGATCCTAGGTAATAGTTTCTCATTTGTGTGAGGGCTGCTGTCCTTTTCCGTTTGCTTTTCTATTGATTTCCACAGCTTTGCTTGTCCTTCTCTGAGTACAGGGAGTGACAGCTCTGATGTGACCTTGGTAGCGAGTGCAGATCTACACAGAAGTGGTGTAGAGCTTCCCGGCTCTGAAACGCATGTGAGCACAGAGCTCTCCTTACTTTTCAATCTCAGGATCAGTGGATTTATTGGGATGGTGTTGACATAAGAAATGAAATGAAACATCTGAGTTCAACAGCTGCACAAAATTTGGACTCATGTAAACTGGTCTGACATCACACAGTCTGCATGTGAGTTCCCTGAGTATTCTCCATATGGTGCTAATACAATAACATGCCTACAAAGTCCTTGTGGTTTATGGCGTGATGAACTCCAGAGCTTAGGAAATGAAGCAAGGAAGCCTACGTCATTTGCTGAATGAAGCTGGCCTTGGGAAATTCTCATTTTCACTGAGCTATTTGGTTTCACTAGGGGTAAGAAGCCAGGCTGGGCATGGTACTAGCAATAAACGTCACATTGGGGATGTTGTTCCCCACTCCTCTGCATGGGTAGAAGAGAGGTCTCTCAGTGTTTTTTGCATTACTCCACAGAAAAACACATGTGGGAGTGTAAAGGGTTTGGCGGATGGGTAGGTGAAACCAGCTTACTCCTTCCAGGCAATCAGGAAAAGGCAGGTAGAAAGAGAGAAAGAGAACATAATGTCTCAATACAAAATCCTGGCAAGATTCCACAATCCTTTGCCGGAAGGCTGGAGTCCTGCCCAGGCCACATGGTAGCATTGATCAGATCAGTGGCACCCCACATTGACCCACAGCTATAAACAAAGCCTTCTGCTAAAGACAGGGGATACAGGCATTTGGCAAACAGTTCTGTGTTGTTCTGACATGTGGCCTAGAAAAAATTCTTATATAATTTTTTAAAAAGACTCAAGTCACTTGATTATCTGTTGGCCAATTAACCACACAGAAAAAGTTTTGGAAAATATTTAGCTGCAGTTTGGCTTTCCCTCTTTGCTAGCATAGCTAGACTGCTTCCCTCGCCATCAGTTGCTAGGATCAAAGAGTACACATTGCAAGTGTAGCATTATAAACAAATTCATCCCATAGATTGTCAAGGTCAATGAACTTATAAAAAGCAGCACCAATTTTCATGAGAAAATTATTAAGTGGATTCACCAGGTTTGGGCCCCTCATATTTTAGAGTGGCACCTATTGGCTATATGCGATACTGTATCCCAGCTTGGTTGAACCCTACAAATACACAGGCAGAAAGAGATCCAGCAGAGCTAAATTTCAAGAGTTGTGAATGTGGAGGTAGAGGATCTTCAGGCACAGGTGAGATTTCTTTCTGTCTTCTGAGGAAAAGCAATAGCAACAGAAGGGAGAAAAAAGAAAGTAGGAATGGAGAAAGCTCAGTCCAGGAGAGTAATGAACATTCTCAAAGTGCTTGCTATAAAGCATTTTAATATACAAAACATTTAGTATAACATGGCCACTATTTTCCTCTCTAATGAAACATATCTTTCATTTTTGTGTCAGTCTGTTTTTGTGTCACTGTAACAGAATACCTGAGACTGGGTAATTTATAAAGAACAGAGGTATATTTGGTTCATGATTCTGGGACAGCTGCATCTGGCACAGGCCTCAGGCTGCTTCTACTCATGGTGGAAATCGACAGGCACAAGCAGAGCACATGGTGAGGAAGCAAGAGAGAGAGGAGGTGCCAGGGTCTTTTAAACAACCAGCTCTCATGGGAACTAACAGAGCGAGATCTCACTCAGGCCTCCAGGGAGAGCATTAATCCATTCATGAGCAATCCACCCCCATGACTCAACAGCTCCCAACACTGCCACACTGGGGATCAGATTTCCACATGAGTTTTGGGAGGACAATACATCCAAACTGTATAAATTTTCTTAAAAGAAATCATGAGAAAAACAAAATTACATTAACAGAAAATGACTTCATAAAAAATTGTACTAAAATGTATCCACTCTGAAAAAAATGAGAAACTCCGGTGATTTTAGTTGACAAGAGCAAAATATAAGTAGAAAGGTGAGCTTAATAATGGAATCATTGTAGAGTACATTCTAAAGCCAGTTTCAACCTCCTTTATTTTGACCATTTGTGCTATTGCTGTCCTCCATCACAATGGTCAATGCAGAGATGATTGTCAAAGAAAAGCAAGTGGGTTTATGAGGAATTCTAGTCTTCTAATCTCCTGGGGCCCATGATGGTGGCTTAGATCCACCCCACTGCTGCTGAGATCAGAGAATCTATTTTGGAGCTTTATGCAGATTCTAGAGCCTTCTCTAATTGCCCCAACTGGAATTAAACAAACTATACAGCGTTAATGAACTGTGTGGCCACATCTGCCTCTGCCAGACACGCTACAGCCCTGCTGCATACTGTTAGTTGACCACACACTAATCATCTTTTGAGTTTTCTGCACATTCTTCTCCAAACAAGGCAGCCCTGCCAATTTGTCAACAGGGCATTTACCCTCTAAAAATGAAAGGGTTTTTTGTTGTTGTTGTTTTGTTTTTTGCCTGAGAATGCCTACCATCACTTTCTCACAGACATAGGAATAGAAGCAGGATTGTACCTACTTTACCACCCTTTTATTTTAAAGGAGAGAAAAAATTCTTTGCAAGCTAATCTGTCACTTTTTTTGGTGACTGTAGTTCTGCAAGCTTCTCCGGTTTAACTAAGAGAACAAGAAATGTCATCATTCTCAGCTGGTAGGGAAGAAAAAACCATGCAGGTGGATGGTGTGAAATTTAAGCAGACTTGGGAAAGAACTAATCAACATGTGGAATTCTCTACTGGAAATGTGTTTTGACAGGGTTCTGGTAATTTCCTGTTTGGGTTTGCCCGCTTCAGCACGCTACAGCTGAAAGAGAATGGGTTTTGAGGTCGAGTGTCGCAGCCCCTGCCACTTTTAGCTAAGCCAGTCACTTATTTCTCTGAGCTTCAGTTTCTTCATCTGACGATTGGGGGTAATGATACCTAAATCAGTCGTTGTGTGAAGTAAAATGATAATAAATGTAGAACCGCGCATCACTGCTTGCTACCTGCTATAGGTGTGTGACCTTGTGCAAATTACTTAATCCCTGTACCGTGGTTTCTTCCTCTGTAGAACAGGGATAATAGCACTGCCTCCTACCCCCTCCCCTTTGAGTTGTGGTGAGGACTGAATAAATTAATATGTGAAAAGTGTCTACAGTAGTGCTTAACTCTAAATGTTTTCTGTTACTTCTGTTTGTCAGATAATGTATTAGTCTGTTTTCGCGTTGCTATAAAAGAATACCTGAAATTAGGTAATTTACAAAGAAAAGAGCTTTATTTGGCTTACAATTCTGGGACAGCTGCCTCTAGTGTGGGCCTCAGGCTGCTTCTACTCATAGTGGAAAATAGTAGGGCAGGCAATGGGTGCAGAGATCACATGGTGAGAAGAAGCAAGAGAAAGGGAGGGGAAGTGCCAGATTCCTTTTAACAACAAGTTTTCATGGAAACTGTGAGGAAAATTGAATAGTCAGGCCCCCTCACCTCAGGTTCAGTTGGGAGTGGTGCAGCACATTCTTTGTAAACAAGTTGAGTGTGAGTGGAGTTAGTGGGCCCGGTGTACCAATGTATCATTTTAGTTTGTTGCTATTCTTGTCTGTTCTTGAGTTTGTGAAGAAGCAGCTGGAGGGCAGAGCTCATGTCTAAAAATAGAGCATGTTTACTTTGCTAGCAGCTGCTCAGTTTTTCTTTGGACTTTACCCGTAGCAGTTGAGTTTCTGAGTTTCTCTTTGGACTGCTTAGCCTTTAGACATGTGTGTGCTGAAAGACTATTCTTTCTTCAACCAAGGCTTCAAGGACCTTTTTTCCAGTTACCTAGCTTGTAGACCTGCATGCGAAGGGTTTGTGACCCAGTCTGGACAACGGGCTTGAGGGATCTGTGAGCTCCAGACCCAGCCCTCGCCCTGTTGGTAGTTGCCTAGTTCTACAGGAACTAATGAAGTGAGAACCACCCCCCACCCCCCCACCCCCCGCCAGGGAGAGCATTAATCTATTCATGAGGGATCCACCCCAATGACCTAAACACTTCCCAACCCTGCCACATTGGGGATCTGATATCCACATGAGCTTTGGGGGTACAAACATGTCCAAACTGTATCAGATGCTATACATATGTTATTTATTTTTTAAGGTATATTTCACTTTATACTAATTTAAATACAGCAGAACCTATATTTATACCTCAACTATTACTGGGTATTTTATGCAAAGCACACGATAGGTGCTATATACAAATATAAGTTAAGGGATGGTTATCTATTTTGCAAAAGAAAATAGCAAGGTACTGCTTCAATTCAACAATTCACTTTGACAGCACCTGCTCTTGTTTTCAGCACAATGCAGAATACACAAGACATGTAACACTTTCTTTAAGGAATGTTTTGAATATGTTTTAATGTGTGATCATGGTAGAAAATGTTAGAAAATACTGATAAGTAATAATAATAATGATGATGATGATGATGACATAAAACTGAAATCACCACTATCACCACCACCGAGAGTTAACTATGTCTTACATTTCAGTTTAAATTGTTTTTTTAAATTGTGTGTGTGCGTGTGTGTGGCATCTTTTCATGTCACTAAGTATTCTCTCCTTTATTATTATTATTACATTTTTTTTTTTTACTTTTTATTTTGACATAGTTTTGGACTTAAAGAAGAGTTGCAAGAAATAGCATAAAGATACTTGGAGTCTATGCAAAAACCCTGTTTCTACTTAAGCATCCTCCCACTCTCTTCAACATCATTGGTGGATCTTTTCTGCATCAATGATTACTGTGGTGTTTAATGGTACTTTCCTATTACCTTCAGCCCTTCCACATTTATTAACTAAGATTCTGCTCTAAGTAAGAGCTGTCCCTTCTCCCCCACTTATTTATTTCTTTAATCATTTACTTATATGTCTGTACTCATGGATATTTACTTTATTCTTTTGGTTATAATCTAATATTATACTATTGTTATTTATTTTGTTGCTCAAATTGTTCCAGCTTTGATTATTGAGAGCTCTTTCAGATTGGTTCCTGTGCATTTTTTATACTCTTCTTTTAAAGAAATTTTCTTACAGTGAAACACCACAAGATCGCCAGGCTCATCTTTATTTCCAGTGTCCCAGCCTTGGGGTCAGACAGTTCTCCCAGGATCCCTGGTTCCTCTTATTGGAGGGTGGTATTTAGACACCGATACTGTTGGGAGTTAGGTGTTCTCCACTTTACTGAGATGTCATTGTTTCTGTCTCTTCTCAGTAGATAGAGGTAGGAGATATGTATAGATAGAGATAGAAATATATGAATGCGTGTATTTGTGTGTGAAGATATACACCCTAACTCATGCATATACATGTACCTATATATCAGTATTTCTGTAACTATTTATCTGTATATGTATATTCATTTTTTTCTTTTAAATTTAAATTTGAAAACATGAGCCCATATTGATGCTCTAAATCCAATTGAGCATCACAGGAGTCATTCTAGTTTTCCCTCATTTCTTATTGTAACTTCTTTCTCCAACAATGAGAAATGTGGCTCTCATTATTTACAATATATTTACTTGTTTGTTCAATCACAATACACAATACATTTATTTATTTGTCCAATAACAGTACACAAAATAAATTAGTGTCAGAATTCCTAACCCATCTCACTATGAGAGAAAACTGAAGTGCATTTGTTTTCAGATCTTCAGCCTTCTATCAAGTCAACACACTGTTTTCCAAAGTTACTTAGGTCAGCTCCTTTCTTCCCCATCCCTTTCTGTGTGGTTATATGATTCATTTGTAATACATTTTTCACAAATTCATTTATCACAATCTGAATTCCATCTTTTCTCTCACATCCTGTTTTTTTTTTTTTAATTTACACGTAGTAAAATTCACTTTTTTGTGGTATATAGTTCTATCAATATTGGCCAATGCATAGAATAGTAGTATGGACCACCGTAGTTCCATACACAACCATTCTATTACCCCAGAGTTCACCTGTGCTACTCCTTTACAGACAACACAACACACACTTAAACCCCTGATCTGTCAACTACTTATCTGTTTTCCTTCCTGTAATTTTGCCTTTTCCAGAGTGCCATGTGAACAGAATCAAACAATTCTGGGTCTGGCTTCTTTTACTTCGCAAAATGCAGGTAAGATTTATCCACATTGTTTTATGAATCAATAATTCATTCTATGTTATTGTTGGTGGCATTCCATTACATGTACGTAGCACAGTTTGTTGGTATTGGGACAGGTTTGGAGGTTCAATCCACAGTTGCCAGCCTGGAGACTGGGGCCATGGGAGCTGGCCTGGCACCGGGTTTCACTGGAGCAGGCCTGGTGCTGGCATCCATGGAGTGCTGAGTGCTCACTTTACTCTCTTTCCTCATAATGGACCGTAATGGAATTAAACTAGAGTTCAATAACAGGAAGATATCTGGAAAAATCCCCAAATATTTGGAAATTAAACAATCCTCTTCTAATAAGCCATGGGCCAAAGAGAACAGCTCAAGGGAAATTTAAAAATATTTTTGAATGAAAGGAAAAATTCTCCACCTCAAAACTTGTGCAGTGCAACTAAAGTCATGCTTAAAGGGAAATTTAGGCATTAAGTGCTTATACTAGAAGAGGAAAAAGGTCTCAAATCAATGATGTAAGTTTCCATCTTTAGCAACTAGAAAAAGAAGAGCAAAATATACCCAAGTTACACACAAGCTGAAGGAAAAAAAATAATATTAAAACAGAAATCAATGAAATTAAAAACAGAAAAACAATAGAGAAAAATTAATAGAAACAAAAACTGTTTTTTTGAGACTGGTAAAATTAACAAACCTCTAGCCAGACTGACCAAAAAAAAAAAAGATAAAAGTAATAAATTACCAATATCATAGACAAAAGAAAAGATATCATTACAAACTCCACAAACAATAGCAAGATAATAAGGGTATATTATGAACAACTCTATGCCTGTAAATTTAACAACTTATATAAAATGAACTCCTTGAAAGATAAAAATTATTAAAGCCCACTCAAAAACGAGTAGATAACCGGAATAGTCCTATGTCTATTAAAACAATTTAATTTGTACTTTAAAAACTTAACAAAAAGAAATGAGTAGGCCCAAATAATTTCACTATTGAATTCTAACATATTTAAGAAAATATAATATGAATTTAACACAACTTTTCCAGAAATAGAAGAGGAGGAACCACTTCCCAGTTCATTTTATGAGACAAACATTACCCTAATATCAAAGCCAGACAATGACATTATGAAGAAAACCACAGAGCAATATCTCTCATGATCATAGATAAAAAAATCTTACAAACATATTAACAAATTAAATACAGAATATAAAAAAGGATAATACCCCATGACCAGTGACATTGATCTAAGGAATGTAAGAAACTTTATCTTTCAAAGAAACAATCAATGTAAGGTAAAAAGAAAATAGATGCAGAAAATGTATTTGACAAAATTCTACATCCAATTATAATAACTCTCAGCAAAGTAGAAATAAATGGAAACTTTCTTAACCTAATAAAAGATATCATACTTGGTAAAAGACTAAATACTTTTCCTCTAAGATGTGGAACAAGGCAAGGATATTCTCTTGCACAACTCCCATTTAACATCATGCTGGAACTCCTAGCCACTACAATAAGACAAGACATTGAAATAAAAGGGATGACTTCTCTATTCATGGATAACGTAACTATCTATGTAGATATTCCTAAATAACCTACACAGAAGCCCCTAGAACCAATAAATGAATTTAACAAAGTCTCAGGATACAAAGTCAATGCACAGAAATCAATGGTATTTTTATATAGGAGCACTGAACAATGGAAATTCAAATTAACAATATCATGTACAATAGTACAAAAAAACTTGAGTATGAATCTCAAGAAAAATTACGTGTGATCTGTATGCTGAAAAGTACAAAATCATGAAGGAAAAAAACCTAAGATCCAAATAAATGGAGAAATATATATCATGTTCATGAATTAGAAGATTAAGTGCTATGGGCATCTATGGGTAAAGCCCAGGGATACTGCTGCTAAATATCCTACAATGCACATGACAGTCTCACACAACAGGGAATTTTATCTGGTCCAAAATGTTAATAGTGCCACTATTGAGAAAACCTGAAAGGCAAAGAGTTTTTAGATACGACACTAAAAGCATTATTCATGAAAGAAAAAACTGGCAAATTGAACTGTATTAAAATAAAAAACTTTTGCTTTGCAAAAACATTGGCTTTTTGATTAAGAGGATGAAAAAACCAAGCCACAAACCATTTTAAAACCACATCTGGCAAAGAACTTGTATCCAGAATATATAAAAACTTATAACACAATAATCAGAAAACAAACAACCCAATTGTTAAAAATAGGCAAAAAATTTGAACAGATTCTTTACCAAAGAACATATTCAGTTACAAAATACTGTAAGAAAAAATGTTTACCATCATTAATCATTACGGAAATACCACTTAAAACCACAGTAAGATACCACAAGATGCCTATTTGAATATCTAAAATTTAAAAACCTGGCTATCCCAAGTACCAGTGAGAATGTGGAGCAATTGGAATATTCATACATTGCTGGTAGGAATGCAAAATGGTCCAGCAACTATAAGAAAGTTTGGTAGTTTCTTTCTTTTTATTTATTTATTTATTTATTAGAACATAGTTGATTATACAAATCTGTGGGGTACAGCATTGAATACCAATACCTGTGTGCAATACGTGATGTTCAAATCAGGATAATTAGCATATTCAGCATTATGCAATGTAATCAGTTTTCATGGCCCTTTACCAATTACTCTCTTACCCCTCTCCCCCTCCTCCTTTCCCACCTCTGGTAACCTCAGTTCTGCTTTCTTCCTTTGAAAGCTCAATGTATCAGTGTGATTGTTGTATCTTTCTTTTCTTATTTATTTGTTTATTTATTTTTTTTTAGCTCCCACTTATAAGTGAGGAAATGTGGTATTACTCTTTCTGTGTTTAGCTTATTTCACATAACACATTTTCTCTATGTTCATCCATGTTGCTGTGAATGGCAGTATTTCATTCTTTTTTACACCTGAGTAGTATTCCACTGTGTAAAATACCACAATTTCCTTATCTAGTCATCCGATGATAGACATTTAGGTTGGTTCCAACTCTTGGTATTGTAAACAGAGCTGCAATAAACATGGGAATACAGGTATCCCTCCAACATTATGATTTCCATTCCTTTGGGTATATACCCAGCAGTAGAATTGCCGGATCATATGGCAGTTCTGTCTGCAGATGTTTGAGGAACCTCCATACTGTTCCATAATGGCTGCACCAATTTACAGTCCCACCAGCAGCATAGGAGGGTTTGCATTTCTCTGCATCTTCAGAGAATTTGTTATTCTCTGTCTTTTTGATAACATACAGTCTAATTGGAGTGAGATAATATCTCAATGTAGTTTTGATTTCCATTTCCCTTGTGTTGAGTGAGGTTGAGCATTCTTTCATGTGTCTGTTGGCCATGTGTATATCTTCCTTTGAGAAATGCCTTTTCAACTCCTTGGCCCATTTTTCAATTGCGTTGTTTATTTTTTTACTGTTAAGTTGTTTGAGTTCCTTGTATATTCTGGATATTAATCCTTTGTCAGATGCATAGTTTGCGAATATTTTCTCCCACTCTGTAGGTTATTTTTCTGCTCTGTTAATTGTCTCTTTAGCTGTGCAGAACCTTTTTAGTTTGATATAGTCCCATTTGTTTATTTTTCCTTCTGTTGCCTGTGCTTTTGAGGTCATATTCATAAAGTCTTTGTCCAGTCCTACTTCCTGAAGTGTTTCCTGAAGTGTTTTCTTTTAGGAGTTTTATAGTTTAAGAATGTATAAGTAAGTCTTTAAACAACTTTGAGTTGATTTGGGGTTTTTTTGTTTGTTTTTAAACTTAATTTTATTTTACTTTATTTTTTATTTGTTGAGAAATGAGTTTTCAGCTTGATTTCAATCACCCATAACAAAATCTGTCAAAGAAAATGAATGATAGTTACATATTTAAAAATTTACACAATATATATAAAGATTATTGTACCATAAAATAATTAAAGTTAATGTTTGATTAAAATATTTACATCAATGATGCTTTGTAGACTGCTTAATAGTCTTTTTTTTTTAATTCTTTAGAAAGGTCTACAAATTTACAAACCTTTATCTAGACTGACCAAGAAAAAAAGAGAGAAGACAGAAATTACTAAAATTAGAAATTCAGCAAGGGCATGGTAGAGCACTTGCTTCTTATGTTACTGTGGAGCAGGCTTTGAGGAGAGAGACATCCTCTATTATAAGCAACAGAAATGGACTAATACAACTGGTTATTGGGAGATGCCCAGGAAAAACAAGGTAAAAAAGGGTAAGATTTCTCATACAGATTTAAGTTGGTGCCTTCTCCATTGATGAGTCTCCAGTGATTTAGAGTCATCTTTCTCTTCCTGGTAGACACTATTGCAAATGGAGATATTCTTTATAGATATAAATTTTCCTTATGAAAGGGTAACTTATACTGTGTTCTTAGAGCTCCTCCTGTGCCTTCATTTATCAAAATAATCTTTATTTATGCCAAATGGCATATTTTCAGTTGGCATATTCTAGTCTCCTACAACACAAAAATCTATAGGCAAGTATTCATAGGTGATTTAAAAACTGAAATCAACTCATGACCTCAAGTTTAAGCCTGCTCCAGTGGCAGGCCAGCACCCACAAACTGTAGCTCCAGGCTAGCCCTCACAGCCCCAGGCACCAGGCCAGCTTCCATGGCTCTACACTCCAGTAGGCCAAGGGTTTGTACCAGCTCCTGCAGACCCATGGTCCAGGCCTGTCCGGTAGACTCTGGCACTGTACCAGGCTCCATGGACTCAGGATCCAGGGCTGCTCTGGTGGACCCAGACTTCAGACCAGATTCCATAGACCTAGTCTCTGGGCTGGCATCTATGGACCCAGCCTCCAGGCCAGCCCCCACAGACCCAAGTTCCTGTTCCACCTCAGCACCAGCCCCCATGCACTCAGGCTCCAGGCCTGTCCCCAGGGACCCAGGCATCAGGCCCATCTCAGCACAAATCTGTCCCTCATGGACACAGTTTCAAGGTGTACCCCAGCACCCAGTTAGTCCCCAAGGACCCAGACTTCAGGCTGGCCCCACAGACAGAGGCTCCAGATCTGCCCCCCTAAATCCAGGGTTCAGGCCTGCCCTTTTGGACCCAGTTGACAGGCCCACCTCAGTGGTTCCTGGCAGTACATGATCCCTTGTTGACCCAGGACTCAGATTTGCCTTGTTGGATTCAAGTGGCATGACAGCCCCAGTGGATTCAGACTCCATGCCTGACCCCATGGACCCAGGCACCAGGCTGGCTCCTGAGGACCCAGACACTACATCCATCCACCTGCTCACCCAGGCACCAGGCCAGCCTGCTTGTAAACTTTAGCAGCTAGCCTGTCTATGGACACCACCAGATGGCTGACCCAGAATTTCTGGATGGACTAAGTGGTAAAGTGCTTTCCCTATCAAAGTCACTCTGTAAAAATTGTAATAGGTGCCTACTTCTTTAAATGCATACACATTAACACAAAGCCACAAAGATCACAAATAATCAGGGAAACATGACACCATCAAAGGAGCAAAATGGAGCACCAGTAACAGAACCTAAAGAAATGGAGATCTACAAATTGCCTGACAAAGAATTCAAGATAATTGTACTGAAGAAGCTCAGTGGAAAAAACAAACAACAACAACAAAAAAATCCCTAAGTGAGCTACAAAAGAACATAGATAAACAACTAAACAAAATCAGGAAAACAATGCACAAACAAAAGAAGTTCAAAAAAAGATAGAAACCATAAATAAGAACCAAATGAAAATTCTGTAGCTAAAGAACACAACTGAACTACAATGTTCCATAGAGAACCTCAACAGCAGACTCATTCAAGCAGAAGAAAGATCAATGAGCTCAAAGACAGGTCACTTGAAGTCACCTAGTCAGAGAAACAAATAGAAAAAAGAAAGAGAAAGAATGAAAATGTCTGTGGAACTCATGGGACATCACCAAACAAACAAATATATGCATTATGGAATTTCCAGAAGGACCTGAGAAAGAATAAGGAACAGAAAGCTTTTTAAAGAAATAATGAAAGAAAACTTCCAAAATCTGGAGAGGGAAATGAACATCTAGCTCCTTAAGTCCCAAAGAACCCCAAGTAGATTAAATATTAGGGTACTTCAAAAAGTTCTTGGGAAATAGAATTAAAAGATAATATGAATCTTTCCATTAACTTTTTGGAGACCCCTCACATAAAGAGATCCTCATCAAGACAAATTACAATCAAATTCTCAAAAGACAAATGAGAAAATTTTGAAAACAGTAAGAGAAAAGCAACTTGTCATATAAAAGAGAACCTCTATAAAACTATCAGTGGATTTCTCAGCAGAAGTCTTGCAGGCCAGGAGAGAGGGGAATGATATATTCAAAGTGCTGAAAGAAAAAAACTGCCAACTAAGAATGCCATAAGTGGTAAGGTTTTCCTTTAGAAACAAAGGAGAGGTAAGGACTTTGCAAACAAACAAAAGCTGTGGGAGTTCATCATTGCTAGGCCTGCCTTATAAGAAGTACCACAAAGAGTTCCTCAAGGTGAAATAGAAGACTATAACAAATAAGACAAAAACATATGAAAGTATAAAACTCATTGTAAAGGTAAGAATATAGTCAAATTCAGAATACTTTAATATTGTAATGGTGATACATGTATCACTTTTAACTCTAGTATAAAGGGTAAAAGACAAATTATCAAAAATAACTGTAGCTAAATATTTTGTTAATGGATACATAATATATAAAAGATGTAAATTGTGACATCAGTAACATAAAATGTGGGGGGAGGGATGATGAAGAGTAGAGGTTTCCTATGCAGTGATCAGCTTAAAATAAACTGTTATAAGATTGTTTTATGTAAGCTTCATGGTAACCACAAGAAAAAAAACTATAATAGATACACAAAAGGTAAAGAGAAAGGAATCAAAGCATATCAATATAAACAAAAATTATCATATCATATCACAAATAAAGACAGAAAGAGAGGCAGAATGGAACAAAGTAGCTACAAAACAGTCAGGAAACAATTAACAAATGGCAGTAATAAATATTTACCTGTCAGTATTTACCTTAAATGTAAATGGATTAAATTTTCTAATAAAAAGACATAGAGTGGTTGAATGGATTTAAAAAAAAATTCAACTATAGATGGTTCCTGACTTATGTTGGTTTGACTTACAATTTTTCAACTTTATGATTGTGCCTTCAGCTGTGTACATTAATAATGAGTACCCATACAACCATTCTATTTTTTACTTTCAGAAATATTCAACACTTTATTATAAAAAAAAAGGCTTTTTGTTGGCCGGCCCGGTGGCGCACTGGAGAGTGCACTGCTTGGGAGCGCGGCGGCGCTCCTGCCAAGGGTTCAGATTCCATGTGGAGACGGGTTCCCGCTCACTGGCTGAGCGTGGTGCGGGAGCAACACCGAGGGTTGCGATCCCGTTACCGGTCAGTAAAAAAAGACAAAAAGGAAAAAAAAAAAAAGGCTTTTTGTTGGCCGGCCCGGTGGCGCACTGGAGAGTGCACTGCTTGGGAGCGCGGCGGCGCTCCTGCCAAGGGGTCAGATTCCATGTGGAGACGGGTTCCCGCTCACTGGCTGAGCGTGGTGCGGGAGCAACACCGAGGGTTGCGATCCCGTTACCGGTCAGTAAAAAAAGACAAAAAGGAAAAAAAAAAAAAAGGCTTTTTGTTAGATGATTTTGCACAACTGTAGGTGAATATAAGTGTTCTAAGCACATTTAAGATAGGCTGGGCTAAGCTATGGTGTTTGGTCGGTAGGTGTATTGAATGCATTTTCAAATTACAATAATTTCAACTTACTGTGGGTTTATAGGGATATAGCCCCATTTTAAGTCTAGAGCATAATATATGCTATTTATCAGAGACCCACTTTAGCTTAAGGACACTCCTAGCTGAAAATGAGGGGATAGAAAAAGATATTTCATGCAAATGGTAATCAAAAGAGAACAGGAGTAGCTATACTTAAGTAACAGACTTTAAGTCAAAAATTGTCACAAGAGACAAAAAAGGTTTTCATGAATTGATAAAGGATTCAATTAATAAAGAGGGTATAACAATTATAAATATATATGCACCCAACATTGAAGCACCTAAAATTGAAGCACCTAAATATGTAAAGCAAACATTAACAGAACTGAAGGGAGAAATAGATAGCAATACAATAATAGTAGGGGACTTCATATCCCATTTTCAACTTTCCTCTAAAATCAGGAACAAAGTAAGGATTCCCACTCTCACCACCTCTATTCACATAGTACTGAATGTCCTAGCCAAAGCAATTAGGCAAGAGAAAGAAATAAAAGACATCCATATAGGAAAGGAAGAAGTAAAATTGTCTCTTTTTGCTGATGACAAGATCTTATATATAGAAACCCTGAAGAATCCACCAAAAGTTATTAGAACTAATAAATGAATTCAGTAAAATTGCAAAATATGAAATCAGCATACAAAAATCAATTGTATATCTATACATTAACAAACACTCAAAAAAGGAATCAATAAAACCATCCCATTTACAATAGCATTAAAAAATAAAATGCTTAGAAATAAACTTAATCAAGGGGATGAAAGATCTATACACTGAGAACTATAAAACATTTTTAAAAGAAATTGAAGATAAACATAAACAAAAAGATATCCAATGTTCATGGATTGAAAAAATATCATTAAAATGTCCATTCTACCCCAAGCAATCTATAGATTTAATGCATTCTCTTCAAAATTCCTATGGCAGTTTTTACAGTAACAGAAAAAATAATTATAAAATTCATATTGAACCACAAAAAATCCTAAATAGCTAAAGTAATCTGTCAGCTTTACCCAGCCCAGGAAGGGAGCAGTCTCTCCACCCAATCAAGCAATGGTCAGTGTTTGGGTAGAAAGGAAGATGCATTCCAGCTGTCCTGAAAAACAAAAAGCAGAAGAGGGGTTTTTTTTCCCCTACTTCAGTGAAATAAACCTGACCTTCTGGTAGAAGAGTCTGTCTTGAATCAGAAATGGTTTAACTGAATCACAACAGGAAACGGCTTTGGTTACAGCCAAGCTTGCTCCAGGTCCTGCTGGGTGAAGCACATCCCCTCCCTTCTCTAAGTCTGGATCTAACAGGTAGCTGCCTTAAGGGATTGTAGCAAAGCAGTGCTGGTCTTTGCTTTCAGGATTTCTGCTTTCAGATTAGCTTAAAGAAGAATGAATACCAAGGAAAGAAGCAGTAAGCAGGAACCCTGTCCCTAAGTGGAGCTAATTTCTATTTAATTGGCCAGTAACTACATTTAAAATAAACAACAGTTGGTAATCAAAAACAGGAGGATAAAGGATAAGCAGTTGTGTAAGCAAGACAGAATTACTAGGCCAAAACAAAGTTGCGGGAAAGTGGAGAGACGTGCTGCTTCAGAGAAAACACGGTTAGGAGAGGAGGAATTGTCGCAGCTGTGGGCCTTGCAGAACTCATAAAGATTTATATCAGCTTTTACTTGTGTCTTTTAGCCATCAACAAAACTGATTTTAATCACTGACTGCTCTTTAATTATAAAGCATTAGTTCCTTTATAAAAGAAAAATTGAAAACACATGTAAAGGGCAATTTAAAAACTGTCAAACGGGATGAGTTTGGCACATCTTAGTGCATCCTCAGAGACAGAGGCAGAGATTGGACAGGTTTTCAGAAAACCCTTCAGCTCCCCAGGCACTTGCTGACCCTTGGCTGCTGGCAGTGTGGGCTTGCAGACGATTGCGGCTGCTCCCCTCCAGGGGAAGAATGTGGAATCCACAGAGCTGGAGCTGGGGCGAGGCACATCCCGCTGCCAAACCGTCCCCTGCATTTGTAATCCCTGCCTCTCTGCGCCACCCAAGATGTACTAATGCATCTTGTAAAGACTCATTCCTTTGCCTGTATTGTTCAGCATTGAAAGAAGAGGTGGGAGGGGGAAGGAAAGCAAAGGAGAAGGGGCAGAAATGGAGTAAGTAGAATCCCTAGGTGGTGAGCAAGTTCTTCAAGTTGAGTTTTCCTTTGAGGCAAACATTTTCCAGTTAAACTTTAAACCCAAACCCTTGTCCTTGTTATCTGCAAAATGCAGGCTATGTGTCTCCCTCCTAAATTAGCATACAATTATTTTTTTTTCTTCATTAGAAACTGGGATTGATTGTTTTTAAAGAAAAAATTCACGTCCCTACTTAATTTTTATTTGATTCATTTGGAAGCAGTGCATTTTCATCAGAGGGACTAAAAGGCCCTGTGAGAATCAGTTAAGTAGAAGGAACGCGCATGAGGGTCACGGTAAGTAGCACTTCTCATCAAACCAGCTGCCCAGGGATGTTAAAGTGCTTTTTAAAATGGGGACTAAAAAGGTCACTCCAGTGTTTACTGTTTTTGAAGAGCCTTGGCTAAATTAATCATAGCACACAGTAACCCTGTAAGGTAAAATAATGATTGCTGGTATTTTGAAAGCAATCAGTGATCCACAAAGAGGGAGGTTATGTCCCCCAGCACCAAGATTAAAATGCCGACATTGAGGGAGACTCTACTCCCTTCCTGTCATCAAAGGCCAGCTTGTTTGTATCCAAGCAGGGTCTTGGGTGAGCCCAGCTCGGTGGGAGTGGCCCACAGCCACAGGAATGGGAGGCCGCTGCAAGGGCGGGCGAGGATGCTGGGCTGCGGGAATGCGGGCTCTTGGTGGGGGGCTGTTAAGGTTTTGTTGACTAATTACATGTTCTCGTTGTAAGTGGTCAGGCGTCAGCTTGGCCTCCTGCTCAGGAACTCAGACCCAGCCAAGGCCTGCCCAGGAGGGGCTGGCTTCACCCCGGGCCACCCACACACTGGCACGCCTGTGCACATGGAGGCCAGTCCCTTTTCTGTATTAGCCATGGTGTGGATTCCTACTCATAGCTGCACAGCCAGGAGAAAGCCTGTAATTTCCATAGAACCCAGTTCTTTGAGTCAGAGCTGTAGATAAGTGTTTATTTTTCTTTACAGGTGATTACACATCATGTGATTGTGGGGAAAGCCTGGGCTACCCCGGAGGGAAGAGACTGGGTGAATTATCTGAAAAGTACGTGGCCAAAGCCTGTCAACCGAATGACGGCACGCCCCTCTCCTCTCCCGCCTCTCAGAGGACAAGCAAAGGGGACCCCAGAAGGCTTCCTGGAAGACAGTTTAATTCTGAAAACAAAGCAGCACTTCATCTCCCGTAACTTGGATGGGGAACTGTAAAACGGTATACAGTCAAAATAGTCACGAAGGCCACAGGGAAGTCTGCCCACAGTCGGGTGGGCATTCCTAGGAACTGCTGGGCTGGGCATCTGCACACATGGGTCTCTGCTCTCCACTGTCTCCAGCTGGAAGAAGGGCTTGCTCCATGCCGTTAAAGACAGCTGAATATCTTATTGACTAAAAACTGGGAAATTGAGCTGGATGGTAAACAAGTGCTATTTTTTAGTTATGTTTATGTTTTATACATGGAATAATTTTAAATATTTTTTTTAATTCAAAACACCCGAAATTCAGCAACTTGACGAGACAACAACTGCAAACATTTCATAGCAACATTTGGACACTTTACAGATTATTTCAGGGACTTTAGTGGTTATATGAGAGAAAGGACAGCTTTTCTTAACTATAACATTTCAGCAGATGAGTACAGGGATCAAAACCAAAAGCAGGCATTCCAAATTCATATTGTGAAGTGCCTGCAAAGATTCTTCTGTCAACCCTCACAATGTGGAGAATTTGTCTTTTCATCTTATCACATACAAATATACCCAAATTCCTGAATAGGTATTCAGTTAGTAAAAAAGGGTGGGGTGGGGGAATATGTTTTCATTCGGCAAGCACTCCGGTAGATTTTTCTGGTCAGAGATCCCCATGGTCTAGACTAGTGAGAGAGAGAGGTGTCTTCTGCCCCGTGGCAGCGGTGGCTTCACAGGGATCAGCTTTCCCTGATGTAGGCAGGGAACAGAGGGCAGGCTTCACCTGCCTGCACGCCAAAGGCCCCGTGCAGGGGGAGCTCCATTCCAATGCCTTTCACATGGCCTCTGGGGCATAAAAGCTTTTTAATAATTCTGTTTCGAATATCCAATTGAAATGAAAAGTGCATTTCGGAAGGATGGGCTCTATCCATATTGAGGAGCCTGCTCTATGAGGACGGGTGAGGCAGGTGCTGGCTGCTGTAGAGCGTGGTTCTCAATTTCGGCAGTACATTGCATCGCGTCCTGCACATGGCCTCTGGGGCATAAAAGCTTTTTAATAATTCTGATTCGAATATCCAATTGAAATGAAAAGTGCATTTCGGAAGGATGGGCTCTATCCATATTGAGGAGCCTGCTCTATGAGGACGGGCGGGGCAGGTGCTGGCTGCTGTAGAGCGTGGTTCTCAATTTCGGCAGTACATTGCATCGCGTCCTCTAACACATACTGCTGCCTGCCTTCCCCCTTTCCTTCCTCTCCCAAGAAAGTTAAGATTTAATTGGCCTAGGGTGTGGCCTGGATATTTAAAGGCTCTCCACAGGTTCTAATGGGCAGTCAAGTTGGGAACAACTGTAGAGTGGTTTTACACAGCTATACAGCTGGGTTACACTTGGCTCATTCATAACTCCATGCTTTCACACACACACATTGTCTCACTCTGGGCACCTAAGGAAAGCCCAGCTCGAATGTCCTCCTCCTCTGTAAAACCTTCCCTGACTGTCACTCCCACTTTCACCAGTGAGTCACTCCTTGCTTCTCAATCACAAAATACTTTGTGTATATCTCTTTTAGAGCACTTCTCACATTCCATTAAAGACATCTGCATATAGGTCCTAGGCCAGCTCTCCTTCCCCAGTAGAATGTAGACCCTTTGTAGTTTCAGCAATAAGCACAGGGCTTGGCAGGATATGTTTCTATGAATGCTTATTGAATGACCGAATGAATGCCAGTCTTGTGCATTCTTGATGTTTTACCACATTGAACCTAGTTCTCAAACCAAGATCACCTGGGAGTCTCTGACTCAGTAGTTTGGAGATGGAAGATCTATATATCTTTGTTACTCAGAGAGTGGTCCGTTGGCCAGCAGCAGCTACATTATCGGAGAACTCATTACAAATACAGAATCTGCATTTTATCAAGATCCCCAGAGAATTCATATGCACATTACAGTTTGAGTTCTAGTTTTTAACAAGTTCCCAGGTGACTCTTATGTAGCCAGTCTGCCACCAGCATTTGGGGCCTCCATTTACTGAACATGGTGGACCCTGTGTGATTGCCAACTGGTTCTTTCTATTCTCCTTTTTACCTTCCTAACAAAGCCTCAATTTTGTTTTGAAGGGTGATCAGCCCTTCAACCAGGCCTGTTTTCAGGGAAGCTAGGCCCCACCTCCAACCATAAAAGTGGACCTGATTGGTCAGTGGGACATCCCATTTCCCTGGTGGGGATTGGTTCAGGAATGGACATGTAACCAAATTCAGGCCAATGAAATATGATGGAAGTCTGCTGAGAGCAATCTAGAAAAAGTTTCTTCTTTCCTATCAGAAAGCCACAGGGAAAAAAATGTCTTCTGCAGCACATTGTCCGGCCTGAATGTGATGCCTTGGAACTTTTGCTGCCATCTTGCCACCTGCCTAAAGAAAGCCAACACTGAGGGATCAGAGCAGAGAGACAAAAAGGACCTGGGTCTTATGACATTGTTGAGCTTTTCTGTCTCTGAACTGCTTGTTATGGAAGGTAATTTTCATACTGTTTAACTATTTCTTTTCCTTGCAACTGAAACTATTCACCAATATTCTGAACATGTTACTATATTGATTCAATCCAGAAATACTTGAGCACGTACCATTAGGCCTTGTGCTAAGTGTATTCTAAATATTATCTCTAATTCTCAAACAATGTATAAGATGGGTATTATTATTCCCATTTTACAGATGAGGAAACTGAAACTTGGAACAATTAAGTGATTTGTTGAGTCAAATAGCTAGTAGGTGGTAAAGTCAGAATTTGAACACAGGTCTGTTAGACTCCAAAGGAAGTGTTATTTCCACTCTACCAGGCTTCTTAGTTAGAACAGCCTTATTATGTGAGGTTTCAGTAGATTAACATTTCGCAAATGTATGGACCCAGGAGCCATTTACATTCTTAAAAGTATTTAGGATCCCAAAGGGTTTTTATCTATTTGGGTTATATTTATAGATATCTACCACTTTAAAACTTAAAACAGACATTTAAGATGTTTATTTAAAATAACATTAATTAACCTATTTCATGTTAACATAAGTAACTTGTTTTTATAAAAAATAACTAAATTTCCCAAAACAAAACAAAATAGTGAGAAGAGTGACATTGTTTCATATTTTTGCAAATCTCTTTAACCTCTGACTTTGTAGAAGACAGCTGGATTCTATCTGCTTTTGCATTCAGTCTGTTTTGATATATTGTTTTGGTTGAAGTATACAAAGAAAATCTAGCTTCAGAAGATATCTCATTAGAAAAGGGAGGAGTTATTTTATGAGCCTTTTCAGATAACTGCGTATATTCTTTGATGTCACACCAAAAAGTGGTAGTTTCTTAAAGGTTAGTTGCAATGTGGAACCTGAGATCATATGAACGAGTTTTTCATCTCTGTTGCATTAAAATATATTTATATCTTGCACTTTGAAGGGATATTTTACCCACATTTAATTTTTTAACTTCAGATGTTGGTCATTTGGAAAATCCTGTGTCACTGAGTTATGTAGATCTTCCAAATGTTGACACGTTATATTATACCATACCAAAAATTGCTTCTGTCAGTATCACCACTGATCTCATCAGTAAAGTCTTTAAATATTGGTAAGCTGTGAAGCTTATGGTACCCGATACAAGTGTTTCAAAATTCGAATTTTTGCTTGAAGGCTCAAATTTTACCACCAGCAACAAACACTATCAAGTATGTTCATTGAAGTGACAGAGTTGGTTGTACATTTTTGAAAAAATGTCTTCCACATAACCAAGTCTGAACAAGTGTAATTTGTCTCTCAGCCATTCTTTCAAGTAAAGGTGGTATTGCATGACAAAAGCAGCTAGTTTAGCTTGTAACTCAAACAATTGTGCACTTTTCCTTGAGACAGATGTCCTTCATATGCAGCAGATGTGCTTTATGCATGCTTCCCATTTCATCACACAGAATAGTAAAACAATGTGTACTTAAGAGCTGAGATTTAATAAAATGAGTAGTTTTCACAGCTTTGTCAAGACATTCTTAAATGAAATTGGCAGGGATATTTTGGTGCTGCAAATGTTTGGCAGTAAGGAGTACAATGACTATTGGTGCCACTGACTTGATTTGTGCTAAGGTGTCAGTGCTTTTCTCCACCATTGCTTTTACATCTTTAGTGCAAGTGCCAACACATTAAGAAAAGTAAATGACATCTTGGTATGATTATAGAAATAGTGTTGACCTAATGGACCACCTGAAGTAGTCCTGGGTACCCCAGGGATCTGCAGACCACACTTAGAGAACTGCTACAATAGGTGATTACTTGGTAAATAGTCTCTTAGGAGAAGTGATGGATATGAAACAGTTATTGCAGGGGCCTGGAAGAGGCTGAATTCTGTGCTACATCATGTTTCTGGCTCCTGCCAATGTTACTGTTGCCTCACTGGTTGTGAGCACATGGGGCCATTAACAGAGAACTCTTAGGAGTGACCAGGTGCTGAGATGGTTGTGAGGCTTCAGGCTGGACGGTACAGGAAATTGGCTCACCCAGTCCGTGTGCTGCCAGTTATAGACACACTTACAATGCTGCAAATCCATAACTAACTTCTTTGTTCCCTTTTCAGCCATTAGGCAATTTAACTTGTAGTGGGTTTAGCAATGCACTATTTTTTTGTTTGTTTGTTTTCCTTTTTTTTGTCTTTTTTCGTGTCCGGCAATGGATCGCAACCCTCAGTGTCACGCCCATACCGGACCAGGACCGGCAATGGGATCGCAACCCGCGGTGTTGCGCCCGCACCTCGCTCAGCCAGTGAGCGGGAACCGGTCTGTATGTGGGATCTGAACCCTCGGCGGGAGCGCCACTGCGCTCCCAAGCGGCGCACTGTAGCAGTGCGCCACCGGGCCGGCCCTAGCAATGCACTGTTTAATGTGATCTGATTTCTCCTATTACTGAAGTCTAAGTTCAGCCTTCTTCTTGGGCTAAAACTTCTCTGATGCTGTATAACTATTAAATAATGAAGGTTTTGTGTCATTGTGAGGGGCATCAAGACTCTTTTTCAAGCAGCCTCTTTCCCCCAGGGCTTTCCAGGAGCAGTCATCTTGGCAACACAAAGAACCAACTCTGGGGAGTCCCTCTGAGCCAGTCCCTATTTCCAGGAGAGAAAACCCATGTCCTTGAGCCAGAACTAATGCTCTAAAGGATGGGGTTTTCCTTTCTCTTGCTACAGAGGGAAGAATAACAATGTTTTGCTTGAATCCCTACAGTGAGAAAAGCTATCCAGAAGTTGCTTGGAGCCTGCCAGAGATCTCCATGCCAGAGATACTGACCCTTGACTCATGAATGTGCTATGGAATTTGCCCTGGCATCATGTGAAGAGTTAAAAAAAAGGATCCTGTTCCTTACTAGTAATGATGCTTGGGGCTGACTCAAACTAGGGAAAATGCCAGTCACACTGCTTGCCTAGCTGGATTTACTGAATGAATTTTCTTTTAACATTTATTTGTACATATTTGTGGGGTTTTTAACATTTATTTGTACATATTTGTGGGGTACAGTATGTTGTTTCAATATATGCATACGCTGAGCAATTATTCACTTAGGCCAGATAGCATAGTTTTGTACCTATTAGTTCACCGTATTTCCTCGCCACCAGCTCTGAACCATCATTCTTTAACCACTTTCTAAAAAACATTTCTTAATCCAAGGCCATGAAGGTTTTTGCATACATTTTCTTTTAAGAGTTTTATAGTTTTAGCACTTGCATTTAGGTCTTTGATCCATGTTAAGATATTTTTTATACATGGTATCAGATAAGGTTGAACTAAATGAATTTCTTAATGCACAGAAGCAAGATAGACAACCCAAAAGAGTGACCTGAACTAATTCTGTGGACTGTTAGTTTCAGTCTTGCTGCATTGCTCTGAAAAAAATTGAGATCTAAATTGGCAGGGAAGGAAGCTCCCCAGATAATCAGAGAAACGGCTCTGAGTCTTAGCAAGTTTTTCCTAATATTTGACCTAAAATGTTCTTTCCTTCAGGACCTCCCAGGCCCTATTTAAAGAAAAATAAAACAAAACACCAAAGCAATGGCATCACACATTCCTATCCACACTTCTGTGCTAGAAACACGGGAATTGTGATGATCTCCTTGGCTCTGGGCCTCTAAATCTTCACAGCAAATCTATCCAACACTACACCTCAGGACTAGCCCAAGGCTATAAACATAATCGGGGAAATAATTTTCCAGATCTGGATCACGTTATTATTATCTGTGTGACATGCCTGGCCTCAGCATGCTTTTGAGTGTGCCTATAAACTCGGACTTGGTGGTGAGGAGCGTGTGGCCAAACCTCTGCAGCATTCCAGGTGATTTGCCTTGCACATCTGTATCTCCCACTGCCCCTTTGTACTCTTATATGAAGCTTTTGCTGAGTACTTTAGCTCTTATTATTGTATTGGCAGGACAGCTTCTCCCCTAAATACAGTTCTACTACATCATTTCAGTGTTGTACTAGAAAGAGAAATGGACCAATACATTGGGGAAATTTGTGTTCTAGTTCTGCCACTAAATGGTCATAGGTATTGGAAAAGTCACATCCTTCTTCTGGGCTTCATCTACAAAATGGGAATTGGAGAGAGGGCTAAATCTCCAGTGCTTCATAAAACTGCAGATCAGAAATACATTTTTAGCAAGACCCCTCTTTTCACTACCCCCTTCCATTGAGCATTTTAAGATAGCAGTGTATCCCTGTGCTAAGACAGGCTTTTGGAAACCACTGGAGTAGATGGGTTCTAGGTCCTCTTCAGTCCTAAAATTTGCTTCCTTCTCTCTCTCCAAATGCCAAGTTTGTCTACCACCCCACCCTCACTAGCCTACACTTAACTTGCCAACATTTCTGTGCTTTCTGGCACTCCACATGGCATCTATCTCCCCAGGCTGCAGTCTGGATCTTCCACAGCCTAAAAGAGATGGGCAATTTGGTGATTTCTAAAGCATCTTCTTTATTTAAAAGAGTGGAGTGGAGGCTCATAGAAAGAAGTCAGGTGATGGCAAGCACTCATGGGTTGGGTTGAAGGACAGTGAATAGGTGAGACAAAGCCCCACATGCCTCAAGTGCCACATCCTAGGAGCCACACAAAGAGGCTTCTGGTGAAAGGAGAGAAAAGATTGCTGCCAGTTTCTGTGGGAGCAGATGGGCCTAGGAGTGCCACCCAAAGCTGCTCCACACACAGGCACTGAGAACTGATAAATTCCTATTCCTGTGACCAAGAACGACAAGCTCCCACCTACACTGCTGGCCCAAGTGCTTGAGAACTTCAATCACTCAGGGAGTACAAACATTTACTCTCTGGAAGTGTTGAGTTGGTGCTGCTTGTGACCAGAGACCCAAAATGTGGTTTTCTAAATCCCCTGATTCTATTATAAGGCACACGCTACAGATCAGAAAAGAGAAAGAAGCAACAGGAGAAAAAGAAAAAGAGAGAGAGGGAGACCAGTTTACTGTAGAACAAGAGGGGAAAATCTGGATAGTTTTAGGGGAAACAATTCAAGAACACACAGACCAAGTATTAATATGCATGAAAACACAACTACTGTGGATTGAATTGTGTCCCCCAAAGCTTAATGTGTTGAAGACTTAGTTCCCACTGTGACAGTGTTAAGAAAGTGGGAAATCCTGTTCTGGTAATTGAAAGGTGGGGCCTTTTTTTTTTTCGTGTCCGGCAACGGATCGCAACCCTCAGTGTCGCGCCCGTACCGGACCGGGACCGGCAATGGGATCGCAACCCTCGGTGCTGCGCCCGCACCTCACCCAGCCAGTGAGCGGGAACCAGTCTGTATGTAGGATCCGAACCCTCGGCGGGAGCGCTGCCGCACTCCCAAGCGGCGCACTGTAGCAGTGCGCCACCGGGCCGGCCCAAAAGGTGGGGCCTTTGAAGAGGTGATTAGGTTGTGAGGACCGTGCCCAAGAAAATGGATTAATCCATTGATGGTTGAATAGTGGTCATGGGCATGGTTCTGAGGGCTTTAAAAGGAGAAGAAGTGAGGAGTTGGCTCTGTCTGCTCTGCCATTCTGCTGAGTGAGACCCCTGCATAACTGTCACCACCAACAAGGCCTTCACCAGATGTGTTCCCTGGACTTTGGACTTCCCAGCCTCCAAAACTTCAAGCAATAAATATTGTTTCTTTATAAATTACCCAGTCCCAGATATTCTGTTATAAGTAACAGGAACGAGCTAATACAACATAAAAGAAGACCCTTTCATATAGATGGTAAACATTGAGAAGAGGATTCTATGTGGTAAATAACTTAAAATTATTATCTCCTTGTATGTTTGCTCCAGGAGGCTAGTAAAGACTCATTTAAAACAGAAGCATTAGGGGGCTGGCCAGTTAGCTCAGCTGGTTAGAGCATGGTGTTATAACATCAAGGTCAAGGGTTTTGAGCCCCTACCCACCAGCTGCAAAGAATTAAAAAAGCATTAGAAATCTGATTTGCCAAGAAGATAAATACTGAAATGGTATACAGAAATTGAGACAAAATTCTGACCACACTTTACTTACATATTTCTTGAAACTGCTATAAAGAAATTGAGGCACTTCTAGTTAATACACTCATCAAGCTAAACCTACCACAAAAGAACTTAAAATTGTAGCATTGGTCAAGTAGTTGGCATCAAAAACTAAAGGAAAATATCTCAGCCGATCAGAAAGTCAACAGTAGCATAACGGCTTAAATATC
Source organism: Galeopterus variegatus (assembly GCF_000696425.1). Taxonomy (NCBI): domain Eukaryota; kingdom Metazoa; phylum Chordata; class Mammalia; order Dermoptera; family Cynocephalidae; genus Galeopterus; species Galeopterus variegatus. The sequence continues at coordinate 28,717 of NW_007730062.1, forward strand.
TGGGTCAGTGTGATGACTTAAAGTCTTTGGCCAGTTAATTTGTTACATAACCTTGGAGAAGTTTTCCTAAATTTTCATGCCTCAGTGTTCTCATAATTTAAATGGGACAGTACGGTTTCACGTCTTTGTTGTGAGAAAACGAACAATCTAAGATGCCACCATAATTCCGATTAAAATGTAACTTTGAGTGCAGTCAGTGAAACCTTCTCATCTTTTAGAACCAATAGAATATTTTCTTTTTAGACAAAAAAGAAACTCTTGTGAAAGTTAGCCAAACCACAAGGAAAAGCAATTCAGTTGAGAGGGGAAAAGGCTGACTCAGCATTCAGGCGTATGTCCTCCTTTTAATAAAGAGACAAGGCAATCATGTTTTATAACTTGTACTAAGCATTCATTTTGGATGTTTTCCCTATAATATTATAAATAAGTTTAAGAATCCAGTGGGTTTAAAGAAACCACATTTCCTTTATGGGCTATGTCGCTTACAGAAATCTTTCACCTGTCATGGGAATGTTTGGCCTATTTAAAGGCCGCAGGTGTGTGAGAACAGATGGTGTTGAGAACAGGGACATATTCAGGCTGTGGAAAGATTGCCAAAAGCCGATTTGAGGTTAATGCTTTAAGAGATGGTGCTTTCTCCTCTCTCTTTCAAGTGTACATGGGGATCAGGTACCCTGTCAGAGCCATGTCTGGAGATTTAATTTGTACTTTTCTGTTCTTTACTCAGAAAAGTGCCAGATATTTCCTCCACCTTGGAATCAATGCAGTGAGCGCTCCCGAGAATGGTAGTGTAGGAGAATTTTAAACATTCCCTCTCTGAAGGTTTGATCATTTGAGTCGCTGGAATAAACCGGCAGTAGACAGATTAACAGGAGAAAAGGAATACAAATTCATGATGTGCGTACACGTGGGAGCCTCAGGAAGTATCAGATTCAAGAAAGGCCACACGATTGAAGTTTTAGTACCATCTTGAGGCTACAGCAAGGACTAGGGGTTTGGGGCTTCTTGGGGGAAGGTGGTGACAAGTTATGGGGGGTGAAGGGAGAAAACGCACATCGAACAAAGGTTGTCTTGTAATGCCGACGAGGCCCCTCAGGCAATCTTGGAAGAAGAGCTGCTGGCCTGTGGTAAGTCTCTCTCAGTGAGGTATCACTCCCGAAGTCTCTCTTCCTGTGAGTTGATCTCCCTGGGTGACAATGGCTTTCCTCCTGGAGAGACTTCCCTTAGTCAGGTATGGGAAGATTGGAGAAAGCCCATCCCTGTGTCTGCTGGTCTCCAGGTGCTCTCAGTTTGAAGTCCAAAGCAGCATATTTTGGGGTGTTGCTTTCTGGGCCTGAATAGTAGGTATGGAGTGAATTATTCCTACCATCCCAGGCTTAAAAAAAGAAGTAAGGAGAGAGAAGGAGAGATAGCAAAATGGGAAGAAAGGGAAAGGAACTGCTCTGCTTCCAGGTAGCTGGGGCAGGGTGTGTGTGTCTTGGACAGTGTGGTAGTTTGGGTCAAGGGGAGGCAGGTAGATGCTGGAACCTGTCCTGAGCCACCACTCTCAGCCTCTTGGTCTCTGCAGGCATCTGTGTACATGAACTAAATGTGCAGGTCACTAAAAATGGCAATGGGTTGGCATTCAGCCTGATGTCATGTGAGAGCCAGAGACGGAGTGTGACACTGGAGAGTCCTCTGCTCCCAAGAAACACTGAAAACTACCAGGCTGTCAGGCCTCCGAGGCAGTGTCCCAACAGAGTGCCCAGCCTCCTGCTCTGCCCTCTAGGCCCCACCATCAAGATCTGCTTCACTAGGGAGATTCGACTGTCCCTGGTTCCTGAGCCACCCTGTGCCCTGCAGTTGGCATTTTGCTCACAAGGGACTGGGCCACTTAGGCTGGAACTTCCTCCACTGCCCACGTGTAAGTCAACAGAGAAAGCCAAGAGCTTAACCCTCGGGACAGGGCCAGTGTGCTGGGAGCCCTTCTGCCTGGCCTAGCAAGGGGCAGAGCAGCCTCTGCCCACCACGAGGATCCCAGAACAGGGATGACATTGCTTGAAAAGGCAGGGAGCTACGCCTGAGGCTCTGAGGTCTCTGTCCAGCTTCTGAGCTTTGGACATACTCCACCAAGGCCAGCTTCAACCACAGCCCTTCTAAGGCAGCACACCCAAGACTACCAAGCGTCTCACCAAGATCCACAGGGATCCACAATACTGCCCAAAACCACACAGAAAGGGGAATAGTAGGATGACAGTTTTCCTGTTCTCTCTGGACCTGGCATCTAGGATCCCAGCTGAAAAGAAGAGGTGCTAAATGTCTCACATTCAAAAAAAGAGCTTTCAGAAACCAGAGCCAGATGCTGCCTCCCTGGGGCTTTCCTAGACAATAGACTAGGCTCCCAAGCTCAACCCCACTGCCTCACCACATGGGGAGGAGCAGGATGGAGCCAGCGAGGTCGACAGCCTTGGGCCAGGTTCAGTAAGAAGGGATTCCTTCCCTATGCCCCACTGTCCACTCCTTCCCCAAGGCAAAAGAAGTGGGAGAGTGGCACCTCACCACCCAGCTGGACGTCTGCTTAAGCTGTGGAGTGCAGGTCCCCCGCTTTGCCTACCTGAGCGGGAGAACGTGACCAGGAGAGAGAGGGCAGCTGGGGGGGGGGGGGCAGGGGGTCTGCACCCGGAGAAACAGTCGGTCTTGAGCTGTCTTGCCAGGATTCATCCAAGAGGGCCGCCCAGTGGCATAGGGACCTAGCAGCAGAGGCTGTGGTGTGCCACCGGGGCACTGTAGGCCGGGATGGCATTCTGGATTAGAGATGAGAATGAGGTTTTAAATTGGACCAACTTTAGTATCTGAAAGTGAAAAGAGAGTAAAGGAATCTGCCCATGATGTGCTAAGGGAAAAACGTTCTGTTGTTTGTTAGGAACAAATCAAACTGGAAGGTAGTAATTAGAAAAATCAAAGTCAACTTACGTTTCTACCCCCATGAGTTGGGACTGCTCAGTAAACCACTGAATAATCATAAGCAGTGAGGGGCCTGGATAAGCTTCCAGATCCTTTCCCTCCCTGAGACGCCCATTTGAAAGAAGGCCTTCCCCGCAGCTGGATTGTCTGGAGGATGGAGGGATTAGCCAGCTCTGGGCTCCTGTCTGGGAGGAGGCGGGGAGGTGGGAGGGGGCAGTGAAAGAAAAAGTGAAGAGCCACTTCCATGAAAATTGGGTGAGACACTGGTGAGAAAACATGGCTCTAAAGTCTCATTTATCTAGTGCAAACTCTCTGGTCAAGAGAAAAAGTCTTTTCCTTGCCAACCCAGCATCTAAAGCTGTGCTGTCCAATATACAAGCCACTAGTCACGTGTGGCTATTTAAACACAATCATAAACTCAGTTCTTACATCACACTAGTCACATTTCAAGTGCTCAGTAACCGCAAGTGGCTAGTGGCTACTGTATTGAATAGTGAAGATACAGAACCTTTCCATTGTCACAAAAATCCAATTAAGCAGCTCTGTTCCAAAGAAAAAGCTATTTGTTCCAATGATGGAAGAGAAAATGTCCAAGCTGGACTTCCGAGATATAATATGGTATGTACAAAATTACACATTCCAAGTTTCATGGCAAGTCAAAGGCCCCCAAGGAAGTGATGGCATCTTGCGGGAGGTATTCTTCTGGCAGTCACCTCCCTCTGGGGACTCTTGAAAGCTGAGTGAGGCTGTGGGGGACAAGAGCCTGGGACATTCAAATTACAAAGTCCTGTTTTTCCCACCGGGTCAGGGGACGAGAAGTTGCCAGAAGTTATCTAGTGCTGTTATCTAATGTTACCTAATGCTCTGTAACAAATTACTCCAAAACTTAGTGGCCTAAAACAATAATAATTATTCTCTCTCACAGTGTGTCAGGAGTTTGAAATCACATCAGCAGAGTGGCAGGGAGCTTTGAAGATGGTCACTGCCACCCCATGTTTGACTTGCTGTTTGTGACGGTGTCCTGGTTCTTGTTATTTATTTAACACTGTCTCATTCAATCCTGACAACCCTACAAGGATAGGGCTGTTGTTTTCTCCATTTTATAGATGGGAAGTTCAAGGGTAACATCAAGTTATTAAGAAAGGGTTGAATTACGTTTAACACGTTTAAAAAAACAGGTTAGTGGATAACAGTTTAGAAATGTTTCCTTTAGGAGCTTCCCAGAATCTTTTGAAGGCTTAAAGGAATAACTGGAAGGTTCACTTATGAGATCTATCTTATCCTGTGACCAGGTGCAATGGGTGGCTCTGAGGAGCCTTGTAGGCCTAAGATTCTATATTTTTGGAGGCCTGGGCCACTTCATACGTGGTTCTGAGAAGTTGTCTACTGGAACCGCTGCTGTCTCTACTGGATGCCCGCAGAGTCCCACTAGGGCCCAGGAGGGCAAGTCTGTGACAGCAGTTGACCAGGCAGTCTCTTCTCAGAGTGATGGCTGATAATGAACCCTGTCATCTTCGTGGTGTGTCTAGCTCTTATAGCTGAATTTCTCCAGCCAACCTGGCATCCTGGCTGAAGAGACATAAGAGCCGCGCCTACGTTGGGTGTCCGCAGGCCCCAGTCGCCCTCATCCCCCATCTCCAGATTACACAGACACATTCAAAGAAGTCTTCCTTTGAAGAAGGTCTTTGATTTGGACTTGAGGTCAACGCAGACCTTATTTGCTCTCCCTCTGCCCTTGGCTCAGCTGGTTGAGGAGCCACTGGCCTGAATGTTTTCTTAGCATTGACAAGCAAACACATGGGAAAAAAGCCAGTATGTGTTTTCTTCTCTCACGGTGGTGTATTAAGAGGCCCTCTGGATCCCTCTCAGCGGGGGTGGATATGGTATTGTGAAGGATAAACATTTGTCAGGACTGTCCGGAGTCACTGAGATTATGTGGTTTTCATAGGTAGGGTGTGTGCGTTCGTTCTTATAGATTTTCAGAACCCAGTGCAGTTTCCCGAAAACTGACATGAAGCTGAGATAATCCATCCCTCTTTGAATGCCAGTGTCTCCAAAGAGCTCAGGAATTTCATGGTTTTCTGAAACTCAGACCTATGATGTGAAATGCTTCAGTGTCTGACCCCTGGCAATTCTAATACACCCATTGTTCCTTCTGGCCTGGGACTGACCCTAGCATTCATTCAGTAAACACTTACTGCACCAGGCAAGAAAGAAAATCCAGATACCAAATTAGCCATTGAAAACTAGAATTGATTACTGGATTTAAATATTCCACGGGGACTGAGGGCACGATGTTCCCTTTAAAAGAGATTTTATTTTCAGACTTTACAATGTATGAAAGATCAAAAATGTACCCATAAGGGTGTGGTGCTGGCTGGTCCCAGACACCATTGGGAAGGAAAGGACGTTGGATCTCCCACTCTACCTTTTTGCAACCTTTCACCACCTTTAGTGACTCCCCTGCATCAGACATTCCTTGCTCTTAGGACATCCTCTCCCAACAGGGGAAAAAAACTACAATTAATTCCAAGGGAAGGAAATAGGATTGTGTCGTAATGTTTTATGTCACCCAGAAGCAATACATTTTAGAAGATAACCTCTAAAGAGGAAGCACTTTAGAGGAGCAAGTTCCTTCTTTGGTGAGGGGGGGGATAGAAATGCTCGCAAATAAAGGAGAATCAGAGATTTTCCTAACTTCTCCTCCCCATGAGAGTTGCCTGAAGGTAAAACTCAGCTTTCCCCAGTCTTACCCCTGACCCTGGCTCTCCAGGAGAGGGACCTAGAAGTCTGTGTTCCATGTCATTTTTGTGACCAGCTGAACTTGGGAATCACTGGTCTAGGCAAGTACATACTCTGCATCCACACAAAGCTGAATGAAGATAGCGTGGAGTTGTAGAAATTTGTGCTTCTCATGGAGAGACAGACTTGGGTTTGATTCCTGACTGTTATAAGTGGCTTGAGCTAATCATTTCACTTCCATGAGTATCACCTGTAAATTGGATTAATTACCCTGTTTTTGCCGGGTTGTGAGGCTTAGAAATTATGTGCATAAAGACCTGGCATGTAGCATATCCTTAATAGTATTTGAGTAAGAATGACAATTCTTTCTTTTTCTTTTCCTTTTCTTTTTTTTTTCAAAGAAGATGACCGGTATGGGGATCTCAACCCTTGACTTGGTGTTATCAGCATCACACTCACCCAAGTGAGCCATGGGCCGGCCCCAGAATGACAATTCTTAATAGTAGTTGACTTGAATTAAAAAAATTATCTTTGTATCATTTCAAATGGGTGTTCAGAGTCTTTTTAAAAAATTTAAATGCTTTAATACATAAAAGAACAGAAAACAGTGTAATGGCCCTCCATGTACCTATCACCTAGCTTCCAGGGATCAACGTGTTGTCCTGACTTCTTGTAATTCTGTTCGGATGTTTAAGTGGTAAGAAATGTAGCAATCCCTGCGGTAACGTATGCTTAGCATTTTTTAAAACCTTCTGAGTGATGAAGCTACCTTTTTTGAGAGGGGGGAAAAAACACACTAGGAAAACTCAGTGTAAGTCAGCACACTGACAAAGGATAAACAATGAGACTATAACTGGCCAAAGTTCTGACTGTACAAAATTCATCCTGACTCAGTTTCTTAGTTGTACATGGTATGTCCACAAACACACCTACTGCCTGAACCAGATAGCTCTTAACAGCTGTGACAGTGTGTGTCAGTGGCATTGTAGGGTTAACTCCGACAGATGTGTTTTCAAAAAGAGCAGACCTTGCTGGTCTGAGCACAGGAACAGGGTGATAACTGGAAAAACCATATAGTGCATTCACATCCAGTCCCTCCTGCCAGCTGCACATTGCGTGCAGAAAACTGTGTCACAGAAGCTCCCCACCAGAGCCTGGTGTGCTGACTGAAAGGTCTGCAGTTCAAGAGAAGTACATTCATTAGTGACTTCTCCCTTCCCCACAGACTTTTTGGATGTTAGCACATTGACAAGGTGACATGTGTCCTCTTCTTTAGCTGTTTCTAAGGTCCACTATTCTTAAATCCTCACTCTGATGACTAACAAGCCCAGTGAGCATTCACAGCTCCCAATGTTTCTTTATTCATGAGTTAACCATTGAGTAGAAAGATCTGAATAAAGGATGACTCTAGCCCAAACAAACAATATATGAAGAGGAACAAAAAAGAAACTTACCAGTGTAGTTTAGCGTTCAGCTTGCTGGCTGTTCAGAATGGAGAGCAGGACTCATCAGCATCTAGTTCTTATTCTATGAGCCCAGGGTGCAGGACGGCTCCTGGGGTGTGCTGCTGGGGCTCTTGCGGGTTTTGGAGGCACCCGTGAAGCCTGGGACGAGGGCTCAAGTGAAGGGCAGCAGCATTTGGTTTTGCTGTTTTGGTCCTGCCCTCTGGAATTCTCTGGGAAACCTCTGAGGAAATGTCACACTCGCAGTCAGACACCTGGGCCTAGGGAGGCCACGCCGCCCTGATCCCCTGCTCATGTCAGACCTCTGGGCCTTCTAGACCCGCTTTCCACAGCCAGGGAAGGCAGCTGTTGGGAAAGGAGCCCCAGCGCTGCCTGTCACACTCTCGCCTGCCTGCCTGGCTCCCTCCCTGGTGCTGATAATCCCTGCAACAATGTCCTGTGACTACAAAGTGATGGGACACCTCTCAGAGCCAGACTGGAATTCTGTCTTGTTACTTTTGCAGTCACGCTGGGCATGTGATGCCTTGGGACACCTCGGAGGACAGAGAGGTCAGAAGGGTATCAAGTTTTATTTAAATCACCAAAATCTTTTAATTGTGATTAGAAGCAGGGATCGGGAAAAAGGGAGAAGAGAGGAGGGAAGGAGGAAGGGTGGACAGCTGGCCACGGGTCACAGATTAGCAAGAGGTTCAGCTCCTGCTTTATATTTGCTTTAACTGAAAACATTTCCTCTTTTGCTAAGATGTTTTACTTTCCTTAGGATAAACTTTTCATTCCTTCTGAGGTGAGAAGGAATAACAAGTTGGCTAAAGAAGAATTTTTTTTTTTAAATTGTGGAGAAGTCTTGGAGAGAGAACCCCTTAATGCCACATCTCGCTCTGACAGTCTTCAAAGCTCTTTGTGTCTTTAACTGTACACTGAGTTCACCATTAGGTTTTTTGTTAAATTTCTTTGTCATTTTTGTTACAATGACAAAGTGTCTTTCTCTCCAATTTTATAGTTGCTTTATTCATTATAAATCATCTCATCAAAATATCTCGTATTTTCCCAAGTGAAGAAAAGCATTGGGAAAAATGAGGAATAGAAACATAATCATTAAATTCTACCTCTCCCCCAGCACTGTCAGCAGCCACCAGGACCAAACCTGGTGCATCTCCTATGCCCTACTTAGCACAATGGGCATCACCGTATCGAATAACTTGCTGGGAGTAATTCAGGCTTCCGCCAGAAGTATCTGGACAAGTGTCCACAGCCTCTGGCTGCCCGTGGCTTCTTGGAAAATAAATGCCTCCCGGGGATAACTTCTTGTTCACGTCTGTGTGAATGAAACTCACCAGTCTTGGAAACCACTTGCTCACATTCGGTAGGTCATTCCTCCCCTGAAGCGACCTGAATAAGGAGTAAGGAGCCAGAGAAAAGGAGTCCTCTCCCAAAGCCTGCCGGTTGTCTCTCTCCTAGGCCACCTGGCTCCCCTTAGCCTCATGTCTTGTACAACTGGTGGTGACATCAGGTTAATCACATGGTCTTGTGTTTACATGCAGGTCTCCTAAAAGGCTAGCAGCAAGTCAGCTGAGTGGAGGTAGGTTGCAAGCCTCATTTCATTTATTTGCCCTGATGTCTGGAACAGACTTTCCAAACACTGGCGGGTGATTCACACACATTCCCAGCAGTCAGGCACATGGCATCATCCCTACATTGTCAATGAAGAAATGGGCACGAGGTGGAAGCTGCTGGTTCGGAGCCACACGGCGAGCATGTCAGCCACAGGGCCAAGTGGTACTCTTGGGGTTAGCCTCTTGTTCCTCTGCTCCCACACTGGGCAGTTCCACTTCCCCTGGACAGCATGTACTCTTAGGGCATCTTGCAAGCTTGACAAAGGGAAAAAACGTTAATGTACATTTTAAAAATGCAGCCCTGGTTGTGTGCTAGCACCCCAGCTTTCCAAAGGCTCTAGCTCTGTATCAGAATTGTGGAGGGCCAGCCTCTTGGTGCAATATGCAAATGAAGCTTCATGAGGGTGGGGACTGTCGGTGTTTTCTTGGCTGCTGTATCCCCAGCACCCAGACGTGTGGCTGGCTCAGGTCAGCAGGGACTCAGGGTATACTAGATAATGGTGAATGAATCTCCACAGTGTTGTCAGCCTTTGGGTCTCACAGCTGGGCCCTGCCTGGCTGGTTTCTTTGTGACCCTTGCACTCCTACCAGCTTCAGGAAGAAAGGCTTTTGATTGAGTTTCTCTGAAGAAATTGCAGAAGATTAGATCTAAAATGGCCTCTATGCTACACATGAGGAAACACAAATATATATATAGGTAAGATGATTCATTCATGCCACCTCGCGGGGACAAAACAGATCTCTTGACCTAGTACTCCATGCTGGCTTTTCTTTTTTTTTTTTTTTTTTTTTTTTTTTTTTTTTGTCTTTTGTCTTTTTTCCGTGTCCGGCAACGGATCGCAACCCTCAGTGTTGCCCCCGCACCGGACCGGGGACCGGCAACGGGATCGCAAGCCTCGGCGTTGCTCCCGCGCCTCGCTCAGCCAGTGAGCGGGAGCCGGTCTGTACGTGGGATCCGAACCCTCGGACAGGAGCGCTGCCGCGCTTCCCAAGCGGCGCACTATCCAGTGCACCACCGGGCCGGCCCCATGCTGGCTTTTCTAATACAGCTTTGCCTCAGGGTTAGGCTATAGCCACACTGGCCATCCTGTCATGTCCACAGGCCCTGGACAGAACAGTCATGTAGAGGATTTAGAAACTACACAGAAAGCCATCTCCTTCCCGTGGTGCCCTCAGCCTTGGAAAACTGAGGTTCCTGTTAGGTATTCTTGTGTGTGTGTGTGTGTGTGTGTGTGTGTGTGTTCACTGGTTTATTATAAAAGATATTACAAAGGAGGGTGAGGTATCGAAGGGGTGCAGAGCTTCCATGATCTCCCTAGGTGCACCACCCTCCAGGAACTTCATGTGTTCAGCTATCCAGAAGCTCCCTGAACCCTGTGCTCCTGGGCTTTTATGGAAGCTTCATTACGTAGACATGAGTGAAGCATGGACAACTGCATAGAAATGTGATTGGGCAAAAAGGATATGATCTAACACTAACAGACTGGGTGGGAAACCCAGCAAGGCCTGTTCATTCAGATTCTTTTTGGCCTATCTATGCAGCGTTTCTTCTTCCAAGGCATGGGGCAGGACCCTTTTTGGAATGGGGGTCCTGTGACAGTTTTGGAGACTGGGAAGTTCAAAGTCCAGGGAAAGCTTCTGGTGAGAGCCTTGTTCTCGGTGGTGACTTTAAGACATGGCAGTGCAGCATATCACATGGTGAGCATGGCTGAGCAGAGAGAGCTCCTGTCAAGTATTCATTTGAAGGGCAGATGTTGTTAAGGCTTTAAGCCAGACTTGGCGAAATGAGCGTTTCTAGAGGGCAGCTCTCTTATTTAGAGGGCATTTTGTTTCAGAAACAGTCTCGGTGGGTCATATGAATGGGATCACACACATTCACTGTCCACATGCTAGGCAGTATGTGTCCCTCTCTACCTTTTTCCCCAAGGCAACTTAAGTTACTTGTGGAAAAATTTTTATTTCCTGGACAGAAAATTTAAGGCAAGCAGATGGACATTTGATGACCTCTAAGGTTAAATGGGACAGAATTCTAGCATTACCTACTTTCAAAATCTTGTGCATGTCCTAAACACAAATACGTAGTTCATTTTTCATTGAAGGGTATGTTACAAAAGATCTAGAAGGTATATGTTATGAAAAGGAGGAGCATCTGGAACCCTTTGGATCAATTTTGGTCCTTATATCTTAGAAATTATGTGATTCGAACTGACCCTGACTGCCTCTGGCCACCTCCATTTTTGCATTGTATTTTCTTCCCAGCTTTGGAGAGGGCACTTGCTCAAGTTCCAGACTGAGAGCGGCCCGACCTTTGCACAGCCCTTAGAGTGAGCATCCTGTGTGACTTTTTTCTAAGTGTTGATATTTGGAAGTTTCTGCTTGTAGAGCCTGGGCTTGAGAAGAAAACTACTTGAAAGATTCTGAGAAGTTCTCCTGAAACAGGAGCTGCTAGTCTGTCCCATGCAGGATAACCCAGTCCCACCACATTCTTCCACAGAGTCAGAAGTTTACTTACATTTCTGGGGTCATTGAGATTAGAGCAGGGAGAGCTACAAAAGGCGACTGAGAATGAATTCTCTGGAGGTGGTGTGCCTGGCCAGGAAGAAGCAAAGAGCTGACAAATGAGGCTGTCTTTAGACAAACAGCCATGTGATGGCTGCTTTTTCTTGTCTTTCCAAATCTGGATGATCATGCCCAGGGGAGACTTAAAAATTTCTCTCTCAGGGTGTTTAGGAACAGTAGTCCCGCTGGAAGTGGGGGCTGGCTAGACTTTGAAGCTGCACTTTCATAGCACTTTATGCAAGCTTAAGGAAACACTAATTGTCTATATTAAAGAATTGGGGAAGGTGACTCTAATGGGGATAAAGGTGGTCTAAAATCCCAAAAGCCATCCCTTGGCATGACATTAATGCATAAAAGCCTAGATGCAATTTCTGCATAAGAAACTGAGCAGTAGACTTCTCTAAGAACTCTGAGAAATGCACGTTCTTTGGCAATGAAGAGGAATCTGCTTCAAGTATTTAATTAATCAAGACTGAGAAATATTTTCCAGTGGGAAAATTCACATGATGTCCCCTGTATCTCCCAGAATATATAACGTCTAGAAAGCTCAAATGACATTTTCATGTCTTCCTGGTGCCAAGCCTGTGAATGGGCAGCATGAAATGTTTATACCAACAATCATTACTAAAGTTTCCCACAGGGCTGAATCCAATTAGTTAGGCCTAGCTAAACCTGCCAGCCACACCCGGGACCCAGCCGAAGAATCCTATAGGGCTTAGAAACACCCCTTCGACAAACACTCATTTATTACTACCTGTATTCAGTGAATCACTCCGGAGTACATACCACCTGACAGAACTTCCTCAAAACACAGTGCTTCATAGACTAAAAGTCAATGACCTCTGCTTTTTCATCAAAAAATGTTGCTCTTCATATCACTTTACAAATATTAATTCTTCCTTCACTTTGACCCACAGTTTGCCCAGACCAGGGATAACTCAGTTAATTTTTCTTTAAGCCCAAATCAGAGGACTGGATAGTTTCTATTGGCCCCATCTGTTTTCCTTTAAATTGACATGAGCCTCACTTTCTCCCCAAAGCCTATAGAATATTCCCAGAATGTGTTAGAAACTGCTCTGAGCCATCAGCTTTGTACCTTTCTTGGAGGGCTCCAGAAAGTATTCCAGAGTAAACTGATATCTTTGGTACCTTTGGACCCAAGGTTTCAGTCAATACCCTTGAGTGCTGATTAGCACCATGTACTGTTCAAAATGCTGGATGAACAATAATATAGACAGTCATGTTTCCTGCTTCTTAAGGCTCACCTTCTAGTGGGGGATGTAGGGTAAGGAGAGAAAATAAACCTATAAAGAAGCAAAGTAGTTGCTGATAGTGACAAGTGATATTAAGTCAACACAAGGGAGAGTGGGGATGTGTGTGTCAAGGTGGTCGGGGAAGCTTTGCTGAGGGAATAACATTTGAATTGAGACCTGAATGATAATATTGTGCTAATTGTGTCACATTCTGTCAGATATACTTCTCTATTTTTAAAGCAATTCCACAAAGACAGAAACTCAATTAGAGCAAAGAGATTGATTAGGAGACCATCGTCCTCTCATATTATTTTTTTGTTGGGGAAGGTATTTGGGGGTTGGGGGTATGAATACTGGTAGGTTGGTTCAATCTCTAAGGTGGGCAACATTTATGTATCTATCCAAACTTAAAATGTGTTCTCCTTTGACCCAGCAACCCCATTTCTATGAATTTAATCTGTAGGAAAATGGTGCATATGCATGAAGATGTACGTGTGAGGATATCTGCCACAGCATAGTTTGTAGTAGCAATACACAGTGAATGACACAAATTCATTGGTAGGGGATAGGTTCAGTAAATTATGGAACAACCACAGGAAAGAAAAATTTGCAGCCATTAAAAAGAAGGAGATTGAGCTCCTAGATAAATTAAGTGAAAAAAGTGCACGAACTATGTGTTGAATATGCTATCATCTTTGAAAATATATACACATATATGTCATGTTTTGAAGGATATATAAGAAACTGATGAGTTTTTGCCTCAGCAGGTGTTGGGGAGAACTAGGGAAACTCTATATATTCTTTCAAAACTTCTGCATTTTTTACTTGGGCATGTGTTAGCCATTAAAATAAACAGATGGGGGTTTCCCATCAACATGGTGGAATAAATGGTCCCCAGCATCACTCTCTCCCCCAAATCAACCAATTTACAACTATAAAAAAGCAAGGACAACCAAGCTGGGGCTGCTAGAGCTCAGGAGAAGAGGAGGAGAGACCCACAGAGTTCATGAAGGCAGGAGAAGCCATGATGAGAGAAAGAAAGAACCACTCTCACCATTTCAAATCCTGGCTGCTTCAAGGCTGGAGCTGCTGAGCACACAGAGCAGGAGCTGGCAAAAGCTGCAGCTGTGCCCTTCGGATAAAGTTGCTTGGAGGCTGCAGGGGAGAAGAAGGCCTTGGTGGCCCCCAGGACAGTAAGACCACTAACAGGGTTCCTGTGGACCCACATAGGAGTGAGGAGCCACAGACAACAGAAAAAAGGAGCCACTCAGAGGCTGGTGAGTCATCACAAGGGACCAGCACATGGCCCATCCCATGGGAAGTGTTTGGAGTGCAGGCGGTGGGGGAGACGGGCCCACCAGGGAACACTGGGGCACAGCATGGACAGCTGATCTGCCCCACAATCAGCACAGGACCACTCGGTGGAGACTGGTCATGAATGCAGATCTGCAGGGGTGCAGTTTGATGAAAAGACTCAGGCCCAGACCAGAGTTTCCACACAATCCAGGTGTACCAGAACTTACAAGACCTGGAAGCACTTTCAAGGTCAACCATTAAAACCTGAGCTGCACAAAAAGCCTTCCCACGGGAATCAGCAGCAAAGCAGCAATTTAGCTCAACCACAGGGCTCAAGTGCTGGTCCCCACAGGAAGTTCCCCCATTTTAGAAGTAAGCAAAGGGGAACAAATTAGTTCCAGTGCAGAGTTTAAGTGGTGGGAACAGCAAATAATCCAACACAGAACTGAAAGAAAAAACAAAAAGTACCCACAGACCAAAGACAAAGTTTGATATTAACTAGTAAAGGTCTCACATCACCAAAGAATACCTATAAAACTAAGAGGATCAGAAGCCCGCTGGGCTCCAAAGCCAGGGAGGGGAAAGGGCCAGGGGCCTGAGCCACGCCCTCCAACACCCACAACCAGCCAAGTGACAACTACCATGCTGCTGCAGGAAGCACCCTAGGCTCCCAATGCAGGACAGTGGGGGGCCAAGTGCCTCAGCCTTGCCCCCCCCAACACCCACAACCAGCCCACTGGCGACCACCAAGCCACCACATGAAGTGCCCTGGTCTCCCTGCAGGAATTGGGGGGGGGTGCCATGGGCCTCAACCCTCCTTCCTCCTTCTCCCACCCTATTTTTTCCCCCTTCCCCTCTCCTCATCCCCTACAACCGCTCCCCAACAGCATCTTAGAATGTAAAAAAAAAAAATTAATAAACTTAAAAAAAGTAAGATGTTTTGAAAAATAAAGCAGTATAGTATAATTACATATGTAACTTTCACACGAAGTTCTTTTCATGTGTACATAGACATCACAGTTCCACTTGAAATGACTTTTAAATGTTAAAAGTAGAGAAGCTCCTAAAATCAGTTGTGTAGTCTGCTTCTTGACTGGCCACATATATGTGCGTCTCTCAGCCAGGGCTTGAGTATGGTCTCTGTAAAATCGAGTTTAAGAAATGTTTCAGGACAAGCATTTCCTCTTAGGATAGGTATCCCCTTTGGAAGACAGTGCATTCATTTCTAATCCATTCAGAGATTTGAACAACTAACCTAACCAATGTTCAGATAGAGAATTGAAAAAAAAGGATGACTTTTCTTGAAAAATACTTTCCAATGCATATAGAAATTGTAATTTCCCCCTTCAAAGCTCAAACAGGCCTTGGTTTCTAAGAATGAACTTGTTCCAGCAGAAATGTTTTCCTCAGCTCTCACAGCTATTTTATGTGCTGGACCATTTATGATTATAGACTGATAAAAGCCTTCAGCTACCAGTAAAATTTTAAGAACTACGATGAAAATCAAATGTTTTTCAGATGTCTGTATTCTGAGCACAATCTCTGTGGTTTCCTATAATGCTGTGCCAGGGAAGGACAGCAAATAAAACTTAAAACCTCTCCTCCTCATGGGGATAAAATCTGCCCCATGTTAAGTAAAGCATGCATGCGTATAAAAATTTTATTTAAAAGAAAATCTGTCATTGATGATTTAAAATAGCCATGGAAATGACATTCAGTATCTGTTTTTAAAATGCATTAAGTGGTTAAATGTATATCTAGTGGAATGGTGAGGAATTAACTTGCTTGTATGCACAATTTCCATCAGCTGCAAAGCGGATGTGAAAATTCATGCAGTGGCAAAGCTTAGGGAATTGACAGAGTGGCCTGTGGTTTAAGTCCCAGTGGGGCTACAGGAGGAGAGATGGCTCATTAGAAAACGCCATGGTAACACCCCAGAGAACAGCTGCATGTGAAGCTGAGTCAGAGAGCACAACCCGACCAAGGAGGGGCAGAGAGGACAGAAACTGCTCAGCATCAACGCATGGACAGCAGCTTTGAATACTCCATTCGAGAATGGAATGCCATCAATTGCTGGTAGAGTCTTCTGCCTCCACAAAGCTGGGTGAAGACCAAAGGTGTTTCTAAATGCCATCTTACAGGCCACTGCTCTTCCACTGCAGCACAAGACCCAGGGGAGAAAGCCAGAGTCAATGTTGCAGGAGGTTTTTCCAAGCACAGGCCTCTTATCTGTGATGACACAATCTGATCATATGAGAGGAAATTATTAAAATGTGGGTCACTGGAGAGGGCTGGGCTAACTCTGGATCAGGGTCCCTTGTCCTCGTGATCAGGTTTCAGGAAAGGCTTTTGTTTTTGTGGCCCTTGACAACACACACCATTGGCATTCCTGAAGGAGTGAGGGAGGGAAAGGGGTGTTGTGTGGGCACTGGGTAGTGAAGGTGGGGAGAGAAAAACCTGAGAGAGAGAGAAAGAGACAGATACAGGAAATCAGACAGAGATCTACAACTCCCAGCTCTGGAAGTGGCTCCATCCCAGAGAGCGACTGCCCAATTACAGGCAGCAAATATGTCTGAGAGTCCTGCAGAGATCACTGTGACAAGTGCAAATAATCTTAGATTTCAACTTGTATTTTCCACCTTCCATATTCAAGATCCTTCTCTGGAGTCATTCATACTGGAATTGGATAACTTCCTTTATGAAGCTTATCATGTCTCTAAGGTCAAGGTCTTTAGTGGTAATGATTCAAACTATAGATTTACTATTTCTTAATTTGACTTAGAATCATAGAGTTGAAAGAGACAATAGAGATCTGACCCACTTATTCTACAGATGAGGAAACTGAGGCCCAGTGGGGTTAAATGACTTGGTTAAAGCTCTCAGAAAAGCAGGAACTGGAATTCAAGCTTTGTTTCTCCAAGTAGAGTCCTTTGCTACTTGAAAAGTAACATTAATCTCCCACTTTCACATTCTACTGACTCTTCTATTCATTCTTTTCCCAGCTGTGTGGTTTATTTCCCTGTCCCGAGGAGAATTGAATATGTTTATTCAGCAGGAGTTTCCAGAGAAGGAAGGGGGGGGGGGAGAGAGAGAGAGAGAGAGAGAGAGACTGACGATATAAAAAGACCTACATATAAGGGCCTAAAAGCTTAATGCGTTCAAAGGAATCTTAATCAACAAATAATGTCTAGATTTACAAATACTTGGGACATATAAACTGACCCCAGTTCAAATATGTGAAATACAGAAGATAGGGTTAACCTTCAGCTTCAGGGGAAGACATCAGCTGGCTGTCTTGATTCAGTCTGAGATTCTGCACTTAGTCAAGGTAATACTTATGTGGCACCAAGTGAAAAGGAATTTGGGATTTTCCGGTTCGATAAGTCTAAATAAACCACATAATTTGGCATAAGTAGCTAGTGTTTTAACAGAATTTTCCAGTTTGGCAGTCTGTCTTGATAAAATCAACTAAATTATTGTCATTATGGCTATCTGTATAAAAACAAAATTAAAAAAATCTGGTGCCTTACTTTGTATCTCCTCACATGACACATCTCCTGGGGATGGTGAGATATCCCATTCTGCTCAGTCAGAGTGATTTCCTCCCTCCCTCACTTAGTGGGTCTGTGATGCAGTGACACTTTGGGGACACATACTGTCTTATATTTTCATGTGTCAGTCTTATCTTAATCTTAACCTTAAATTAACCTCATTCCTTAAGAAGGGGTCCCACATCTTTTATACCTTGCTGTGGCCTCTGTAGTCACTCATTCAAGAAACATTATTTATTGAATTGTCAAGATACCTGGTTTCTAAAAAAGGCACCAAGATACAAAGTTACCCTCAAGGAGCTCACAGTCTAGTTGTAAAGACATACCTTTTAATAAACAATGACAATTGTAGTGGTGGTAGCAGCATGATGGACTTTGTCTGGATAGTGATTAGAAAATCTGTCCACGAGCCATAAGCTCTGTTCTGTACCTCATAAACTTCACCCTTGAAGACAGCCATCACGTTGGTGCCCCACATCTGAAAGGTGGCTACTGTTAAAACAGTAAAGGTCCCACATACCCCTCTCTTCCATTTTCACCCCAATGACCTGCTCGTGCCTGCAGATGTGCAGTAGCTTTAAGCCAGTTTCTCAAAAGTAGGGTGCATACAATAATCAATTGAGATGAAGGACAAAAATGTTGCAACATCTATTTACATTCATTTTTATCTAAAAAAAATAAGAAAAAATGTTGTTTCCCCAACTTTTAACACTGGCAACCTTCATTAGGTCTGTTGGATGGGCACATATCATGTAGAGTAGTCATGGTACCCTCAGGAAAGAATGAGAGGTTCCCAGAACAGAGGCAGGTGTCCAGTATCCACACTTTTTCCCTTTCGGGTATTGTCACATATTGCAGTTTATTCATGCTTGGTTGAGTAGATTTAGGATTATATCATCCCTGAATAAGGGGTCGGCAGACTATGGCCTATGGGCCAAATCTGGCCTGCTGCCTGTTTTTGCAAATAAAGTTATATTACCCATGCTCATCTGTTTGTGTATTGTCTGTGGTTGCTTTCAGACAACAGTGGCAGAGTTGAGTAGTTGTGACAGAGACCCTATGTTCCACAAACCCTAGAATATTTACTGTCAAGCCAATTACAGAAAGCATTTGCCAAAGCCTATCCTAAATATTTTAATCTTTGTAAAATTTTATAAGATTAGGGAGAGAATTGTAACCATGTAAATCTTTATATCACATCTCGGTTCACTGGTTATCTCGTGACAAAGTTCTTAAAGGACTGACAGAATTTAAAGATGAGTAATTTATTTTCATTTTATGAAAACACATTGCAAAGTTGCTGATGACAAGTAGCTGACTGTAGTGACCTAGAATATATTTTGGGGGAAAAAAAAAATCTACAATTAAAACATTTTTTCAAGGTAAAAGGAACATTTTTAAACAATGAATGAAAAATTTTTATGTATTTCACAAGAATCCTATTACAGAGATAGTATTCTGAAAAGGTGTATTTTGATGTGTTTACATCTTAAGTAATTTTGGGTCTAAAAAAAAGTGTTATCACATAAATATGCTCACATCTGTATTCTTAGAGACACATGGAAGCAGAATTTTCTTATTTAAAAGCCATCTAAATTGAAGCCATATATTGAAAGTATAAAAATACACCTTCCTATTAGTTTGCAAGAATAACTGGCACCTGAAAATACAAATATTTCTACCTGAATTTTAACAAAAATCTTTGCTTAAGGAGCTTAAAAATAAAAAATGAGTATCATAATTTAGGAAGCTCAGCTAGTGATGGACTTCCACTTAGATGTAAGTATCTCTGTAGTAAAGTACTTTATTTGGAAAAAGTATCCTTTTTTCCAGCTACTGTCATTAATTTTTGTTTTTAACGAGAACAAAAAATATTTTGTTTATATTTAATAAATATAAACAACACTAATGTTTCCTTTTTTAGTCTTTTTTATATTACTTATTTATTTTTCTTATTTTATTTCTATTTTTGTGTCTATTTTATAAATGCATATATTAGTAGAGAAGAAGGTATACATAATTTATGAATAAATAAATATGCATACATTGGGGTGCATTCTCCCAACATTTTCAGTGATCGGAATGTACAATCATCATGTTTATAGACTAGTAATTTTGAATGTGAACTTGAAATTTAACAAATTTATGTTTAAATAAGACTATCATTTACTGGGTACATTCTCTTGGTTAAAAAAAATTATTATATGCCTATTTTCTTAGCTGTAAATTGAGATAAGGAACTTAGTATGGGCCTAGCACATAGTAAATGTTCAATAAATATCAATAAATGTTTAATAAGTATCAGTAGATATTTTTACTGTACCTAAATATCTTCAAGTTCTCCAGCCTTCCAGGGTCACCCCTTTCTTAAATATCTCAATAAAAAAACTCAACTCCCAACCTTCTTATTTATGGGAAGGTTATTATGTGCCCTGAATTTTTACAGAAGATGCTTGTCTTCGTCCATTCAGGCTGCTATAACAAATTATCATAGACTGGGTGGCTTACAAACAACAGAAACTTATTTCTCACAATTCTGGAACTTTCACAGCTTCCAGATCCAAGACCAAAGCACTAGCAGATTTGGCGAGGGCTTGCTTCTTAGTTCATAGGATGGCTGTCTGTCTTCTCGCTGTGTCCTCACATGGCAGAAGAGATGAGGCATCTCTCTTGGGTCTCTATTTTTATAAGGGCATTAATCCCACTAATAATTGTTCTGCCCTCATAACCTAAGCAGCTCCCAAAGACCCCACCTCCAAATACCAGCACACTGGGGATTAGGTTTTAACGTATGAATTTTGGGAAGATATAAATATTCAGTCTATAGCAGTGATTAAATTGTTCCTGTAATTACATTTTCCTGGTGGTTGCCTGACGTTCTTCTCCTGGCTCAGTTTTCTGTCACCTGCAGACTTGTCTCTCCCTATTTGCATTACCCCAAGAGTGGACAATAACCCCCTCCCAAGCATTTCTTAATGCATCAAAGACACAGACCGTTGTAAGACGTTACTTAAGACTTGTGAATAACACAAGGTAAATTGAGTTAGAACTGGAAAGAACTTAAAGTTTAGGTATCGACGATGTCCTTTCTAAGTTCATGGACTGCTGCTACCCATTGCTGGGAATGTCTTACTGAGTCCAGTGTTGCGCCTGGCCTGTCTCCTTGCTGTTGGCAATATTCTTTTCCGTTAGGAAACTTTCTGCCTTCTTAGACCTTCCCTAAATTCAGGGCCCAGTCCTGGTTTCTCAGACCACTATAGGCCACTCTGTTGTGCCAGGCCTTGAGTACAGCTGCAGTGTGGCCACTAAACTTCTCCAGGGGTACCATTCATACTGTAGAGTGAATGATGCTCCTTGGAGTAGTACAGTAAGGTGGTCCTGACCTTTTTCATCAAGAGTAGGGGTAGATGTAAAAACTTCACTTCCAAAATCAAGAAGCCCATAAACATATCTTCCTAAATAAAAAAAACCATCTACCACAGGTTGCTATCTCTTGCTAAACAATAAGCAGAAGCTTTTGAATGTACTGTTTTTCTGTCCTGACTTCAAAGTTATCAGATTGAATTTTTAGGCCAGGTTCAAGGTCAAATTTTTATATTTCCCTTCTTTTACAAGAGTCTGTAGAGTGGAGCTGGGGCAATAAAAGATTTAGTACCTCTACTTTCTTTTCCTCGATCAAGCCCTACGGGCCTTGATTTCTTCCCCTTTCCAATTCCACCACTACTAAAAGCAACAATTCTATTACCACCATCATCACCATATGACCTGCACTGCCACCTTGACCACGAACAGCACTGTGTGCACTACCACTACAACCATTACCACAGCACCGTCTCCATCACCACAATATCACAATCACCATCGGCATGAAGAACCACCATCATTACCCCAATGATCCTGACCACCACCACCAGAGTTAACACTGTCTCCTTGCTGGCTTTCTGAGGCCTGTGGCAATTCTATGAAAACCTGCCAAAAGCTCTCTAGAGTTCTTTACCTTGGGAATTCTATAGGTATGTCTGCCAGCTGTCTGTTTCCAACTTGTTTTTTTTTTGCTCACCAGATATCCATTCCCTCCATTTCTTGGGAGAAGGATATAACAAAACCCATGTTCCATTCCTGATCTCTTGTTTCCACATAACCCAACTATGGGCTCTGACATTGGCCTCTTCAGATTTGGAACTGATCCTGAACCTTGTTAAGCATATGGTCCTGGTCCTGTAATATTGTTTCTACAATTTTCATTCTGTTATCTCCTTTTATCTCCAGAGAAAAACTCCATGCTCTAGTTCCTGGACCTGGGAGGCCCCAGTGCCATCCAGACAAGTCTAACTCTGGGAATTATAAGCAACCCTTTGCCTTTATTAGCTCCTTTAGGCCCTTGGCTATCCTGTGACATTAAACTCCAAAGTCAACAACCAGGTAAGCAACAAAGCCAGCCACCTGGGGTCCTGAGACGGGGGCTGTGGGCCTCAAGCCCTGCCCCTTCCCACAATCAGACAAGGAACAGAGCCAGGAGCCCAGAGTCTTGACACAGGAGCTAAGGGTCAGCCCTCTCCACCACCCCCCAACAACATCTTAGAATGTTCTTATTAGCCACATGTGTTTCTTTGGGATGTGTGACTTATCTGCTTGTGTCATTCACCAAATTTCTGATTAGATTTTTCTAATTCATTTTTGAGTTCTTTTTGCATTAAAGATCTTAATCTTTGAGTGTTAAATTTGTTCCTTATCAACTGACTTTAAATTTAATTTGTGATGTTTTCCTTCAAAAAAAAATAAAAAATAAATAAATAAAATACTCCGGTAGAGGGGAGAAAAAAAGAGAAGTTTTCCATCCACTTGGTACCCCATTCAGAGACAGACCATCTGTCACTCTGACAGCCAGTTGGTTTCTCACCTACTCTGCCTCCTGAAGGGAGGTTTCTGTTGAACCAGAACAGCAGGGATGGGATTGCCCTTCAGCTGGCTGTTGTATCAGTGCAATGGTGGAAACTTCTCACAGTAGCCTCATGATCCACCACTGCCTCCATCATGGAAAATATAAGCATTGGGGCATGCCTTCACAAAAAATATGTCAGCCATGAAGGCGTAGCTCTCTTAAAGGCTTTCAGTTTTCTTGTTGAACTGAATATGGTCTCATATAGGACAGAGAGGGAAGGGAAATCAAATTTTAAAAATAATGTAATTAGAAGCGCTGCTAGTCGGAGCTAGATCCAAAAATTTAAAAGTGTCTGGATATCTCAAATAACAAATCAAATAAACTAACTTTTGGTTCCAGTATCTAGGCTGAACGAAATACATATATAGTGTAGGTGACAGCAGGCTATAGTGATCATAAGTACAAATTCCAGAGCCAAACTGTCTGGGTTTGAACTTAGTTTCTCTACTTATTGTGTGACCTTGGTTAAGTCACCTAACCTCTTGATGGAGCCTTAATTTGTCCATCTGTAAAATGGGGATAATAACAGTACCTACTGCACAAAGTTATAAAGTGTAAAATAGTTAATGAACAGTACTTAGAATAGTACCTGGCACCTATGAATTCTGTCATCTGGAAAATTGTTTCAGTTATATGTCATTTCACTTTTTATACACGATCATAATGGTAATGTTCTTGTGAGCCCATGGCTAGGTAAGAAAGAGCCCAAACATCTACTTCAGTGTGGAGAGCTCCTCTAGGCTTTTCTTCACACACACTCCGAGGGACTTGTACAGGGAGAAGGCCACATAGAGCACATTGTCCATAAGTTGCCTGCTATAAGAAACACCTGAGATGCTTGTCAACAAAATTCAGTTTTGAAAAAGGGCCCAGAATCTGTTTTTCACACTACCAGGTGGTCATAAGCAGGCTCAGGGAAGTTGAGAAACGCTCCACTAGAGCAGGAGCAGGCCAAATTCTGCCCACCACCTACTTTTCTACAGCATTTTCCTTTCTCCTTGCTAACAGAACTCTAATCTTGTTGAGGTTACTTAATGGATCACTCCCCAGCCTTAGAAAGTGAATGTTAGTCCAAAGCATTCATAATGATTCTCTCTCTCTTGCAGGGATTGGTTTAGGCATGGTCATGTGATACAACCCAGGACAGTATAACGCATAAATGGAAGTCCACTTGGGTACTTTTGTAAGGTTTTTCTAACTTTTAAATGGAAAAACAAACAAACAAAAAAACCTGGATGAGGATCATCCCTTCCTACATTTATTTATTTATTTATTTTTTTGTCTTTTGTCTTTTTCCGTGTCCGGCAACGGATTGCAACCCTCAGTGTTGCCCCCGTACCGGACCGGGGACCGGCAACGGGATCGCAATCCTTGGTGTTGCTCCCGCGCCTCGCTCAGCCAGTGAGCGGGAGCCGGTCTGTATGTGGGATCCGAACCCTCGGACGGGAGCGCCGCCGCGCTTCCCAAGCGGCGCACTATCCAGTGCGCCACTGGGCCGGCCCCCTTCCTACATTTAGATGTTAGAAATGAGATGTGATATTTGGGGCCAGAGCAGTTATCCTACAATCATGAGAGGAGAGCCAAGAGAATCATACAGAATCCGTAGAAATGTTGTACCTTTGAATTAATCAATCTTGAAATAATCTGATCCTGATTTCTGTTATGAGAAATAAAAAACTTGTTATATTTATTATGATTTAAGACCCTTTTACATATCTTTACCAAAATAATCTAATCACTTTGACCCGCTCTACCAGACTTTTTGGAGGAAGGTAGAGAACAAAGCTGAGTGGTTGTCCCATCCTTCAAAGCAAAGCTTCAAATGAGGTCTTCTGGTGAGAAGTTCCTGACTATGAACAATCAGAAGCTGGAGTTATACTTAATAAGGCTTGAGACCTTAACAAGGTCTCTACAAAAGACAGTATTTTTTAATAATGGGCTGAAGAAAAACCTGTGTCTTGGTAAGCTTAACAAAGCTACTTTATATCACGGAGCACAATGCCCTTTCAAAGAGGAATTCCCTGGGTTCTAGGAGCTGGTCAGATGCTTTTCTAAACAGCTTGGTACTCTTCCCTATGTAATAACGAAAGATAACCTAAAGGAGGCTTGAATCTGCAAAGTAAATCTACGACTAAACAATCTCAATGCTAAACTTTTCCACCCTATCTTTTTCCCCAACTGATTGTCTAAAGGAATTTGCTGCCTTCTTCATCTTTCATGAGAGATCTGTGGGATGGGCTGTCTGACTAATTATAGTGCTCGCTATTATTCAGTATTTAAATACCCCCTTGAAGAAACCTTACTTTAAGTGAGGTTTGTCTTTAGCATGTATATACACCACTCTTGGAAAGCCACTGGTAGTCTACTCTCTGGGCATTTCACATTAACTTTTAAAATTTCCAACAAGCATTGTGGATTTCACATTTGTAGTGGTCTTTTTCTCTGATGTTCTCCAATATCATTACTTTTACGACCTCAGAAGTTTTCTATTGCTGCTGTTACAAATGACCACAAACTTAGTGACTTAACACAAAGTTATTATCTTTCAGTTGTGGAGGTCAGAGTCCTAAAATCAAGGTGTTGGCAGGGCTGCATTCCTTCTGGAGGCTCTAGGGGAGAATTTGTTTCCTTACTTTTTCTACCTTATAGAGGCTGCTTGAATTCCTTGGCTCCTGGCCTCCACCTCCATCTTCAAAACCAGCAGTGTAGTATCTTCCAGTTGCTCTCTTATCTTTCTGTCTCCTTCTTATAAGGACACTTGTGATTACACCGGGCCCTGTAGAATAATCCAGGATAACGTCCTTATCTCAAGATCCTTAATTTAATCATATAAGTAAAGTCCTTTTTGCCAAATAAGGTAACGTATTGACAGATTAAGATTTGGACATCTTTAGGGGCCATTGTTCAGCTACTATGATACTACTGCTGCTGTTGCTACTACTATTATTACTACTACAGGCTACAATTTGATTGTATACAACCAGCCATGCATGGTGCTTTACATTCTTTATCTCAATTAGTATGCAAGACACCTACTAAAATAATTTAAAGAAGTTTCTCAGGCTCATGACTAAGCCACGATTTTCTGATTAATAAATGATGGCAATTTATCACAAAATAGAGTAACAGTGATTCACAAAATCTTCATTCCCACTCCTGTCTAGCACTGACTTGTATATGCCTACAAGTTCATTATAAGACTGCAAACACGTAGGTGTAGAAAAATGTAGAGACTTCCAGGAAAATGGCAGACTATAGGTGTCCTGGGCATGTTCCTCCCACAAAAGAAGACTGAAATGGGCCCACTGCCACTGCTGCCTCGGTCGCCAGAGCCACTGTCAAGTCCCAGAACTGTTGCCCATTGCAGAACAGCTCCCTACAGAGCAGCAGTCTTGTGGGTGGCCTGTCACTGCAGCTGCAGATTCTGCAGATGCAAGGGATTAGCTGCAACCACCTCATCACGCAATCATCACTCCATCACTGCTGCTGCTGTGAGTTAACCCCACTACTGCAAGGACACCAGAAACATGAGGGAGGCAGTTGCCGCTGCTGCTGCTGCCATGAGGTAACCCCCTGCCAACCACAGACACCACAGACCGGTGGGAGGCAGTTATAACCACTGGTGCCAATGCCATCCCCGAGGTAAATACACTGCTGCAGCAGACAGCGCAGATGTGAGGGAGGCAGTTGCAGCTGCTGACACCACTGCCACCACAACAGGGTAACTCTGCTCCAACATTGTAGCTATGTGGGCTGTTGCTGCAGACACTGCAACCAAAGGAGTGACTGCTCCAACTGCCACTGCTGTTGCTGCCACCAGTGGTGCCACAGGCAGCCACCATCATTATGCAAGCAGCCCACCACCACTGGAGCCACTGCTGCTATGCAGGCAGCCTATCAAAGCCACAGCCACCACTGCTGTAAGGGCAACATGCTACCACAGCAGCAACAGCTGCAGCAGCCACTGTCACTGTGCAGGTGAGCCACTGAACACTTGCTAAATGCCCCAGTGCCTAGCACGGATACAC
Organism: Galeopterus variegatus; assembly: GCF_000696425.1. Classification (NCBI taxonomy): domain Eukaryota; kingdom Metazoa; phylum Chordata; class Mammalia; order Dermoptera; family Cynocephalidae; genus Galeopterus; species Galeopterus variegatus. Next base: position 55,107 of record NW_007730062.1, read on the forward strand.
ACACATACAACTCCAACATTGACTACAGCTGAAGTACCCACACAGAGACTACACTACATCTACCCAGAACCAATACTAAAACACCCTACTCAACAGTAAATATAAAACACATCTATAGGAGTTTCCTTAAGGCCCACTCTAGAGTAATAGAAGAAGCAACTGCTGTACCAGATGACTGGACATCAACATAGAGATACTAGAAACATGAAAAACAAGAAAATGAGTTCATCAAAGGAATATAGTAACTCTCAAGAACCAGACGCTATACAGCAGGAAACCCCTGAAATGACTGAAAAAGAATTCTGAGTAAAAATCTCAAGGCAGGGCCGGCCCGGTGGCGCACTGGATAGTGCGCCGCTTGGGAAGCGCGGCGGCGCTCCCGCCCGAGGGTTCGGATCCCACATACGGACCGGTTCCCGCTCACTGGTTGAGCGGGGCGCGGGAGCAACGCCGAGGGTTGCGATCCCGTTGCCGGTCCCTGGTCCAGGACGGGG